>NC_060262.1:20580222-20883328 GCF_021901455.1 Neodiprion lecontei
CGAGCGGACATTTTTTAAAACTTATGCATGCAAGTAAATAGAAGACGTGATCGACGTTACGAATTTTATTTGTTGTTTTTCTCTTCATTTTTAATATAAATAGTAATATTAAATGAATAGTAGACAGTATAAATATTAATGATATTTGATTAAATAATGATGAAAACTATAAAAGCTGCTGGAAAAAACGTGCTCATCTTATTTTACGCGTCTTGGCTTTTTCAACACTTACTGGTTTGGTTTCAATAATTACAATTGCACCACCATGAACCCTATTATTAATCTAGATTCGTGTTATTTATTGTATTTTCTGTCTTTATCTTTCTTTTTTGGGACCCACAAGCGTAGCACACCAATTAGGTAATATAAATGTTTAATTATTCGGCAACTTGCTTTCTCCAATTTACACCTTTGTGCAATAAGTACGGTAATCTCAAAAGTGAATGTCAAATTAACATTTGGTGACTGAATTCCTGACTGATTCTTATGTTACATACTTTACTTCAATGCTCGGTTTTCTGCTGCATATCACAATTGATAAAGATCTCGCAACATATTTTAAATCGTGCAAAAATTGTAAATGGTTGACTTGCTGTTTGGAAAAAGATTTATATGCCCATTAATTAATTCTTTTTTTTCCGTTGCTCTAATTCTACAACATTTTCAAATTTATTTTACGTAAGCGTACATATATTTACAAATACTTTGCAAAATTCCTACCGCACTTTATTAGCTAAATATTATTTATCTTTTTTTTTTACAAAAAAATTAACAAAACTATAGAGCAGCTCTACATTCGGATTACTTAGCAAATATTTGTTTATATTGAGTTTTCGCGAATCATAAAATTTTCGTACTAGAGCAATCCATTTCGATTTTATCTAAACGCTGATTTACAAAAACTAAAACAACAATACCGTATTGTGTTAATCCTACAGTATAGAATCGTATAACCGCTATTTTTCGAAGCAAAAGGGGTTGATTAATGATCACTGAAAAGTGTAAATGAATCGTATAATTGGTCACTGCGTGGTTTTTTCCCTATTTTCGTCACACTCTTCAAATAACTAGATAAAGAGCGGAGTCTTAAAATCAAAGTTAAAAGCAGCATTTGTTATTAGTTGGTTATTGCAGTGCGTGGTGAATGTGCCCGAGCATTGTCGTATGCTTATACAATATCTATACTCCATATGCATAATAATTAATTCATAATAGGGCTCAAAAAGTTTTACGGTGAATTGCTCTACTCCCTTCTTCGTCGTATTCCCTCTTGCTCACCCACATCTTTTTAAATGTATCCAAAGAAGCTAAAATCGAACCTCCGATCCAAGTACTGTACAATCGTTCCTGTGGCGCTGATATCTGGAGTAAAAAAACGGTATTATAAATACTTTGTAAACATCAGTCGCTGAATCTTGTATGTAACAATAACATACCCTAATCTTGATATCCTTTGACGACAATTTACGAATTTCCGAAAGTAACCTATCACCAAATCCCTAAAAACAGCGACATTTTCATGTTAATAAAGAATTAATTCCATTAGGCTACAACATATTCTTAACTAACTTTCATATCTTATCATTTCAAACTTCTAAAACTCACTCGAAAAAGTGTTGATCCCCCAGATAATACAATGTTTTGATAAAGAACCTTCCTCAAGTCTAAATCTGACTTTTGGATTGAATACATTAGCACTTCGTGAAGCCCCTCGCATTCTTCGCCCACAAGGTCGGGTCTGAAAAGAACCTCAGGAGCTCTAAATCTAGCTGGTCCGATCTGAAAAAGAGGACACAAAAAAGAGACGAGTGTCGAATCTGTACACTGGCTTCTCTATCAAGTGAAATCGTCACTTGAATCTATATTCACCTCGAGATTACTTCCATCTGGTAAAGTGTACTGGAATTTTTCTGTCTCAACGGTCTCCTCTTTTTGTGGATTACTCGCAAGGTAGCATGCCCTTTCTTTGATAGTTCTAACAATCTCAAACTCTGCTGTAGTCTTGAAATTAATGCCTTCTTTGCGCAGGAGTAATCTAAGATACCTGCTAACGTCCCTACCAGCTATGTCAACCCTCATTATACTGTGCGGCATTGCGAATCCTTCGTATATTGGAACTGCATGAGTAACTCCGTCTCCCGCGTCTAAAACGACACCAGTTGTCCTTCCGGTCGCGTATCTGGGATATAAAATTGAACAACAGGTAAAGATAACTTGGTGACTAACATGATAAAGAAAACTTTACATTCATAATGGAGAAAAAGTGATTTGTACTTCTACTCACAAACTAAGTACAGCTTGCATAGAGACAAACAAAGCCGGGACGTTGAATGTTTCGAAGAATATTTCGGCAGCCTTTTCTCTGTTCTTTCGTGGGTTCAGGGGTGCCTCTGTTAGGAGAACGGGATGCTCTTCACTAAACGTCGCCAGTTGGTCTTTACTGTATACATACGACCAGATCCTTTCCATGTCGTTCCAATCCGTTACTATGCCATGTTCCATTGGATAGCTTAGCGACAACAATCCTCTGTGCTCTTCAGCTATGGGGCCAACAAAAAGATCCCCTTCCAAGGCTCCTGCCATAACTCGAACATGCTTCGGCCTCCCGATGCTATTTCAAGAATGATTTGTTTATTATTATTGTAGTCTGGTATTATTTGGGCGTTGTTAACGTCATGATTCAACCAGTGTCGCTGAATGTTAATTACGGTTTTACTATTCAAATCACGTAATCATGGAGCACACTTTTAAGAGGATGCTTTTAAATATGTTGAAAAGAAAAGTTCAAAATGTTTTCATGAGATTTAAATTATTTTACGCCTCATATCATCGCACCATTCACAATCTTCACTATGCTACTCAGGATTCATAAAGTACGGTCTTGGGTATTTATCCACATGAGGTTTAGTGAAAATTACGCGATCAAAAAAAACCTGATCAAGAATGATTGCAATAATATCTCAGGATGGATTGGATTGACTACCATTTCCATATCATTCAAAGATGTTATATTTACGATGTGAGCTTAGCTGTTGAAATTAAGTGTAACCCTTTAAGATCATATATTGACTTTAACAAATGCGAAAAGTACAGATTTGGTAAGTAATCAATTACCACAAATTTAAATTCTTTAGTCATTCGAAGAGAAAAATTTGATACAACTCAAAGTCGTGTTCCTTTAAGATTTGGTTTCGTTTATTGGTCATTAACAACTGACCATGCTCATGTAGAAAAGAAACAGTAATTGTTCCAAAATTATTGATTCAAATGCATGATTATTCACCTGATTTTAATTATTATGGTCTCCAACTATTACGAGATTAAGGTTGGTGACATTAACCCAACGAAATAATGTAAAAATATTACGATATTGCAAATTCAAGACGATTTTTAACTGGGTCACATTTTTCGAGTAAAAACGTTATTTTGACACAGATGTGTCGCAGCATTTTCAACTATATTTCCTCCGTTCATTAAACAGATTTTCTTTTCAAGCTTAGATATTTCAATAATTGAAATAAACCTGACTGTCAAATTGAAATCTAGCAACAACTAGAAATTATTATGACAAATTATACAACTATTATGAAATGCTGGAGATCAATTATACTAAATATCAAATATACTAAAATAAGCTTTAGAAAGGCAATAGTTCGGCGTTTTCACCATGTGTCAAAGTCAATTGGTACTGACACTTCTAACATAATAGAAATTTGGGAAAATTAAGAGCGATGCTTAGGGCTCTTAGGTTTAGAGAAGATTGTAAGACTTATTTCAAAATCCATCCTGCGCCGTTCGAGATAAAGGTAAACATATAATCTCAGTGATAAATCCTTTCGCTAGTAATCCGCCGGTTTTCGAAATATCATGGAAGTACTTACTAATTTGGGAATCTGCATTTTGGAACTTGACCACCGGCGAATCCAGCTTTAATCACTCCAGAACCCTGCAGCAATAATTTACGGATAAATGGATGTGATATTTATTATTGATTGTATCCGCAATATCATTTGTTAGAATGCATGCAAATTGCGAGTAAAATGAATGAGGCTAGATCGACGAATGGCCTTAAATTCGTAATCAATTATGGGAAAAATTTGATCGAAGAAATTTATTGAGCAATCGTTTCTGTGTGTGAAAAATCTGTGACACTAAAAATTCAAATGACATCTGTGACAGTTTCTTATTTTCAATCATCTTATCTAACGGGGAGTTGTGAATCATTTCAGTGGCACAAACTGCCGACAATATGGCGGAACTGACTTTGACATGTCAGAATAAAAAATCGAATACACTCGAACAGTTAATTCGACGGTAATCCTATTGCACTTACATTGTCTATAACAACCGGCTGATTAACAATAACATCATACGGTTCCATTTCAACCCCTTGGTTCTTTTAACTACCCTAAGTTACAGTTAGTTTCACTTTAGCCTCAACTGTCGCACACCTTTTTTCAGGTGAGCTCTGAAGGAAGCGGCTGGTCGAAAATATTAGCGATTAATCCCCTCTCGAACGATATCATTCGACAGTTCGAGAATAGGCAATCGATATTTTGTGCGCGATTATCCAAACTCCGAGTAGATTCTTCCCAACGTCGACGCCTGTAGCTTTTTTTTCTCGATTTTTCAAAATATTTTCTAACCAAAAGTAATGATTCGATTGGATAAAACAAAATTATCGTTCTAAATTATGAATGTGATTCGCGGTCGTTAAAATTGGAATTTTATATTGATTCTCATCAACGTTGCGGTAAATATGAAATAATAGAAACAGTTTGAGATTTGAATTCGAGCATTTCCACGTATTCCAATATCGTATTAAAATGGAGCATGACTTCTCAGTTTTTTCACAATTGAGGATTTCGAAATAGCAATTGTTTAGATAATATTAAATTAGTTAGTTGGATTAATTAAACTATGTTTTAATTACTAATTATACCCCACTATAACTGGAAAAACATGTTTGATAAATCAAGGGCAAAAATTTTCGGTAAAAATGTTTTCGTCGTTAAAAATACGTAGATTTCATGCAATATCGACGAAGCTCCGATTCTAGTCAGCCCGCTGACGTTTGCGCTTGTTCATTTGTATTTCTCACCTAAGAGGAAGGAATAAGAAATGAGTGCATAGACGGGATTTGAAAAATAAGAATTTTATTACAACCGAATAATAATGTAAGAGTATAGTATGAGAATAGTGAAATTGGCGTAGATATAAATATAGCTCGCGCTACTAGAAGGTTTAACAACTCACAGCCAGGATTTTTTAAAGTACTCCTTGTTTATACGTATGTCTATGTACAAGATTAAAGTATGTATAATGTATAAGATTTACGAAGACATGGTGTCAACAATATATGCTTTTAAACATCTAAACTTCGTTTAAAACGAAGTAGAGTTATCCTATGATTGTGGGCTGACTACTCGTCATCAGCAGAGAAACAGAGAGAGTAATAGAAAATAATGAATTGTGAGCTATTTCTAGCCGAATTATTTTGATTATCAACCAATTGCCACATTTAAAAAAAACCATTCTACTTGACTGGTTTACTGGCGAGTATTGGTTTGTAACCAAAATTCCCCACACTGCAAAAACAATTACGACCTAATACAACGTGGCAATATCTTCCCATCCACATAAATAACACTAGTCATTCACTGAACCTCTACATATACAAAGATCTATACGTTATTTTTTGACATTGATAATATGCCACTATATTAATCATTTTACTTTACTGCAAGTCTTTTGTGTGTTTGGTTCTATCTCTGTTACGGAGCAAATAATAATAACATTCTAGTACAACTCCCCCATAAGTAAAACAGTTAGAGAAGTCCAACCTGTGAACGGATGACTTCCTTTACCCTCTCCGTGAACATCCCCGTAATTTTCCCACAAGTAACCGGAACGTTTGTACTGTGAAATAACATTTCTTATCAAATTTTTACGCAACTCATGGTATACTCTGCGCGCCTCAACCTGCGAAGGTCCTTCGTACTTAGAATAGTGATGCAAAGCTCTAACAACAAGGTAATTAATGTTCATCCATATCGCACCCCTCCAGTATGGAGGATCATGTTCGGTGTTCCTAGCCATATACAGAGGAGCATTCCGGGCGAGCGATCTTAGTCCGTAATTGGTCCAAAGTAATTCCGGGTCCGTTAAATCATTCAAAATTTTATTCAACTGGGGTGAATTTGGTTCTATCAAATGCAGGATGAATGGGAAAAGAGAAACGTATCCAAATGTCGAATCGACGTAGCGCAACGTTGGATCTTCCAAAACTACCCTCACCATTTCAGACGTGGGTGCATGAGATCGTGGGGGTGATTTTGGCCTTCGCAAGACAACTTTATCCGTGTGTAAGCCATAGTCAGAGTAACGTTGCCTACTGGGTGACCAGTGCAATTTATTCAATAGCTCGTTATTTGACAAGTAATTGAAGGTATCAGCATACTTGCATCCTGGTCTTTTGAGGACTTCAGATATTTGGGACATTATGTGGGCCGCAAAGGCGATCCAGCATCTCAGATCTACATGGCGCTCGTCAATGTTTGGGTGCGATGCTCTTGGGAAGTCATCGAGCCCTGAAGTCAAGGTTTTGGGATTGATTTCACGAATCGCGGTCGGATCCCTGCCACGCCATCGATATGTTCCTGGCAGATCTCCTATCTGTGTTGTATTGTACCATTCGAACCAGGTCTGTAGCCTGGGATACAACCTCTCCAATTGGCGGAGGTGCCTGTCGCTCAAATTCTCGTTGTAACGATTCAGAATCGATTGTAGCGTAAGGAAGAAAGTAGGTGGGTTCGCGTTTGTATTTATTTGGGTGACAAACTCCTCTGGAACTTTGGCAAGCGCCTCTTGACCCAGAATCATCTCCCTTGGTATCCATCCTTCTACATTCATCAAGTCAAACCAGTGGGAAATAATGTCTAGCTGTATGTCCAGATCCCATGTTGATATGAGTAATCCATGGAATCCCTCGTCCCACAGAAATCCTCTGGGAAAAAAACTTCGACTCGGCACTCCGGTGTACAAAGATCCCCTCCAGTATGGAACAGGAACTTTGGTGTATTCACTCTGGACCTGCGGACTGCCGTAAAAGTATCCAATCGAGCCGATCATGTTAGAGAACGCCATTTTGGCAAAACTGATCTCGTCCTCTTTGAATTGTTTCGATTTCAAACTAAACACTCTTTCAAATTTGTCACTGAACTTTTGTCTCCAATTTCGTAATGCCAAATCGTAAGTTGCCCCAACTAATCTCTCACCGCGGTCAATAAAGGTACCGGATTCAAATGAGACTTCAAATTCGAACGGGATCTTAGCTGTAATCTGTGTAACGATGAAATTCGGCTGTATTCCTTTACCCTCAACATCCAACGGCATCTGTTCTCCACCCAAAACTATGTGTTTTTTGGAACTCCCTTTGTGAGGTGACAGCCTCAAATTGTTCAATACAGTCTCTTTCAGGAGGTGCAAACCTGGCGCCACCGTAACCAGAAACGAATGCTCGATTACCGTCCCAGTTATGGGAGTCATATCCAACTTGAAAGATCCTAGACCTTCTGTGTTACCCTCGACTCCGGTCAATTTCTCATCACCCCCCACAACAGACCTGATCCAGCCCTTAGTCTTATCCTCAATTGCCGTATAAAACAGCAGAGAAATTTCCTCTCCAATTCTTTCTTTATTTTCCGAAGATACTCCAATCCTTGCTGTCCAATCACCACCGTGATTTCCACCAAATTTTTTTACAAACGTAGTTCGTATTACTGCTCCGCCATCAACTATCTCTTGTACTCCAAAGTTTTTACCGTCATGTTCCAGCCAAGCGTATCTAGCATTTTGGAAAGAAATATTTGTACTTTTATTTAGGTATTGTGTGCAAAAAGAGTTGGGGTGTTCTTTTTTGATAATTTCATCTATTGCTCTTTTCTATTATCATTGCAATAATTGATTAAAATTCACGAGTACAAAGTGAAATGCGTTTAACTCGAATATGGGAAAATAAAATAAATAATCTTCAAACACTTTGTTAGCATGCAAAGACCTAATTAATGTTATATAATTACTTGGTACGAAAACATCACTTTGCATTGCTTGAAAAATGTAGCAAAACTATCGATTTTCGAGAGATTCTTATCAAAACGGCCATTTTTTCAAGGCAATTATCATTTTATTCAACAAATTCATTGTCTTCTGAAATCTGAATTGCTGACTTTGCCTACACATAAAGTGATTAGGATCGAGAGAACGGAGGTAACAAACAACGATTTTACCTATCCAGCTTATCCCCTTGTTCGCACCAGTGTCTGAACCCTTCACCACCTTGCCTCAAATGGCGTGGAAAGTACCACATCAAACCAGTGACCAAGGAATAAGGATCTCTTGTTTTCAATCCGAAATAAACTCCAGGTCTATAGGTCCCCCAGTATTTGTCCGGAGCATCGAGCCCAGTTTCAGTGACAAGCTATATAATAAAACAAAAACATGTAGAGATACTGTAAGGCTGATCCATATGCGATTTTGTCATTACATTTTTTCTCAGAGCCTTCAACGGCGACTATAGAATAACAGAGAATCGCTACCTTCTCCGTATCAAACGGTGTATTCACACGAGTCTCCAAGTAGCCCTTATAGCTGAACCAGGCAGCTACAGCTATGCAGGTAGCAGTTAATATCGTGTTCAGCATTGGTATTTTTGTCGAATATTCCTTTTTAGACTCGCCACTGGTCGTTGACTTTGGCTTTGGCTTCACAAGCTTTTCATGATTCTTAATCTTAGCCATATTGACCTGTTGAGAGAAGCAGTGCTTTTAAATGCGTTAAAGAGAGTATTATGTGGCCGCTAATTTGGTTTGAAGGAAAAAAAATCGAATTTTGATAAAAAGTTCAGAAACAACGAGTATACATTCTAACTCGGATACTCCGTATTGAAAAGAATATAAGAGAGTGTCATTGTTTTCTCAAAAAATGTTATCTTCTACCTGTACTTTTTTTAGCCGACTTGAAGCATACAAAAAAAAGGTTACAGCTTCAGGTATTCAGAGTATGAATTATGAGTTATGGAATGCAATTCAGGAGATAAACAGACCGTTACATTTTCAAATATTTCAACAGATCTTAGATATACTCACGTCGCTCTCCCTAAACCCCTCTCCCCTCGATAGCCGAACTTTATTCACTCCTCTTATCAAATGCTCTCAAAATATCCACGTCTCACCCGCCATTTCTCAACGCGTGTCGTGATTGTTGATCGGGTTGCCTGACACGCGGCTACAAGGCGCAAACGTGATTGCGTATCGTTCATTTTCTCTACTCATACTTTCATCTTTAAAATGCGATACTCAACAGACGGATCACGCGGAACTGAGATTTCCTCTTGTTCTTTAAATTTTTTCGCCGAGGCACTGAAACTACTTTCATCCGTTTCAGCTGTTTTTGGATTAAAAACATTTTTGCGCTTTTTTGTTCTCGACTTACCTATGTTAAGAGATTTTCTCATTTCTCTAGAACACTTTATTTTCACGAAAAAATTACAAAAAAAAATTTGAACGAACTCACAAGTTTACTGCTTGGCTTAGCTGCTTATACTGACTACCACTCTTAAATATTTTCCAGTTTGGGGTGAGAAAAATAAAAATTTACCTTTCAGGTATAAAAAAAACAATAACACACTGTTGCTTTACGCATCTAAATATATTAGAAGGGAACATTTATAATAGGCAGGTGCATAAAAGGGACAGCGTTCCAAGTAAGCGCTTCCGCTCCGGCCTTGTACTTTCAAGCACTCTGAAACGCCTTTTCAAATTTGCGTGTAGCTTCGAAAATATTCACCGGAACGATATGGAATTTTCTGTGCGTTTTCTTAAATATATGTACATTAAGAAAATAAAATAAAACAAAAATCGATTTTTTGAAAATTCTAACTGTATATAACAACTTAACGTCATTAAGCCGCGGTCTTTTGGCTTCTGTGTAATCTGGAAAACTGGCTACAATTATTTGATTCGCTGCTTACGGAACCATAAAAATAGTTCTAAAATACTGGATTGACTTATTTTCAAAAAACCCTGTAGTATACCGGGATTATGATTATTATTTTCGACGATTTGAAAATCGGTAATCGTCATAGAAACATACATATATAGGTAGATGTTCAGTAAAAGTTTGTTCACGCCGACATCAGATGCACTTTTTTTGAATATTATTGGCTGTTTTGTAATGTAAATTGATTCAAATATACGATGCGAAGTAGAATTGAATACACTTTTACCATCGACAAATTTTTGGTTTGCGGGTTACGTTTTCAAGGAAATTATTATTCAAAATCTACTATCAAACTTCTCGTTCTTAGGTAATAAATAAAACTTATTACATGCAGACGTTACCTAAATTTCGCAATTTCGTTAAAATATAAATCTTGAGAAACTATATGTATTATACGTATAGGTATGTATTATAGTAATACGTATTTTCCGTGAAAGTTGGAATAATTTTTTCTGAAAATCAGGGTGTAGTTTGAAAACGATATGTGAATCTTTTACTTAACATTTTCTCTATATTTATTTATATCCAATATTTGTGTATTTTACAAATAAAGCACTAGATTTTACACAATAATTATAGGTATATTTGGGGAAGAGCATCGTACATTCTTATCAGATTGTTGATTTCTTATTCCTTCCTTTCCTACCTCCTCCTTTTCTTCAATACGAATTAAATTTTTTTTTTTTTCCACGTAGTAACATTTTGTTTAATTGGTATTATTATTATATAAATTTACACGCCTGTTGGTATAATGATGTCGTAAATGTGTGTGCTCCGTGCCTTATGCGTAAGAGACGTATCTTATTACGCTATATTATACTCTCTTAACTTTAAATGTTTAAAAAGATCGTTGAAACAATGTATATATAATACCGTATGTATGTACAATATATTGCAAAATACATAATACCGTCATACGGAGGATCAGTTTTCCCTTGCGTATTGCGCCATAAGTGTTAAATGATGCGTGTGTGTCCGACTGCTTGCAATTAGCATTCCACCACCTCATATCATATTTCATCAATAGCGGTGGGAAAATTTTCAAATTCCACATATCTAACCGGGAGAAAATTCATGCTGCGTATCGAACTGAATAATATATTACTTCGTTCAAATTTAATACGGCAAATATACAGACAAAAGGCTTAAATTTCGTCGCATGTGTAATAGCGTGAAGAAATTTTTGAAATTGGTAACGTAATACACAGTATACATTATTAATAATAATAATAATAATAATAATAACAACAACAACAGTTTGTCATCCGTTAAGTGCAGTATGCCAAAAAAAAGGCCGCAATTTGTTATTCCCTTTTCTTCGCTTTGTCATAGAAAAGAGAAATGATAAAAATTAACTGCAAGCTAATATACTAATTATATTAATCATATCAACGTTTAGTAGAACTCAACTTTTTGTTGTACGTTCGCGAGAGCAATAAAATTCTATAGTAAAAATTAGGTCCATTGATATATCGTTGTATGATGAAATATGCAAAGCAATAATTTAACGTCTTCAAAAATTATTATCTCTTTGTGAGTAAAATTCAAAGTGAAAGAAAATATTATTTACATAGGAATTATTATGTCTCTGGTGTCTTTTTCGTGTAAAATTGTGTATGGATTCGGATATAAAATGAAGAAAATGCTATTGAAAGGTAAAAAATTGCATCAACATTGCGTATGCTTCTATATATACATTTCAACATGCTTCTTCATTTTTGCATTCTGAATCTGTACGTAATTTTAACCTCTGTTATTCGGACACCAGCTACATAAAGTCTTCGATTATACCTAATATTCATTATATCAATAAATAATCGATAACATTATTATATATATATAATAATTTAGGGTGGTCCTCAAAAAGGTCAATTGTAAATTTCGACAGGTGCGCCCCTCAAATCGGCTCCAGATAATTTAAAAATAATTTCCCGATTTTTTCAAATTTTTATCTCAACTCTAAGCCGTGCCCCAAAGAGGGTGGATTCCATTCAACCCATTCAAGGGCACTCAAATTTACCAAACGGATTAACATAAAACCCCCCATGGTATAGGCATATTGAATCTCTGATTACGAAACTGAACTCAAAATTAAAATATTCAAACTGGTGGATCCAATATGGCAATATCAAGTGACTTTTGAGATCAGATTCGTAATCAGCGACACAAAAAACCCACCTTACACCAAATTTCATCTAAATCCGTTCGGTATATTTAATGTGGAAATCCAAGCTCCTTGGGGCACGGGTTAAAGTCGAGATAAAAATCTGCAAAAATTAGGGAATTATTTTTGAATTATTTGGAGCCGATTTCGGGGGCGCGCCGGTCGATATTCGAAAATTACCTATTTAAGGACCATCCTCATGTGTATATATATATTATATATTTATATATATCGAGACAAAGATCAAAGATATATAAATGTAGATCTTATTGACTTGCAAGCGCAAGTAAGTTGTACGTGAAAACCACGTGAAACTGATTAATTTTTTCAGCATTAGTGCTATAACTCACTTCAACTAAAAAAATCAGTGAATTTCACACGGTTTTCACGTGCAATGCATGGAAGTTGATAATATTTGCATTTATAAATCTTTGGTCGTTATCTCGATGATATGAAGATGTTGCACAGTGCATAAACAATCATTTGCAAGACCTACGTAGGAACGGAGAAAAATTACTCCAGACTTTCACTATCGCAATATGAACTACAAAAATTTATAATTGATTACAGGCAGTTGAATTATGTATGCTAAGCGGCGCTTTATTCATTATTTTTTTTTTGTCTTTTTATCAACTTTGATTAATAAAATTCGGAGCCAACGTAACTTTAATGAGTATTTTTCAACATGATCAGCATCGATATCTAACAATATGTAATATAATTTATCTATAAATAACAAATTCAATAACTAGGGCATACGAATAATTTGTCGAATACTCCTTGCAAAATTTTCAGAATGTGGATATCGTAACTCGTAGTTTAGACACAATAATTTTCAATCTATTTTCCATTCAATATTCGGTTCAATTGCAATATCCAGATTCGATTGCACAACTGTTAATCACATGTCGTGAGATCATTTCATAACGGTAAACGAGCACTCGGAAAACTGCATTCTAACAATATTTATGTCTAAATCTACAATATATGAGATGCGTGTTATTGGACTATTCCTAATTCATTTCAACTTTGTCAAAGGTACTGTTAATGACAACGATGTATGTCGTATATTAAGACAAAGCCAAAATGAATGCAAGGATATTAAAATTACTCTCACCATCTTATGCTACATAATGCGGATCTTACAATAAGTATCGAGAACAGACTAGAAGATGAAAACAAAAAAAACAATTGTCACGATAAAAAAAAAAAAAAAAAAAACAACACTTTTGTGTTCCGAGATGTTAATTTAAAAACGTGCTACAAGCTAACGCCTAATAACTATTTCTTACGTGACGTAGTTGTGTGTTCGTATTCATAGTGCAATGTATAGTAATTATTATCTACTTGTCGAAATTACTTAAATTCTCTTCTAAATAATTCATATAACTAAGAGGCGTCAAAGGGAAAGCTCCAATTCCCATTTGAAATTTTGAAAAAATTTTCAGACGCCTCTTAATTTCACAGTTAGTAATATATCTTTCGGTAATTATTATCTTATTATTCAGTTGTATAGATCTTTACTACAAAGTGACGACTGCTTCACCACTGTGAGGCGGAGTTGTTAAATTCATTCTTTTTCTTTGTTTTTTTTTTTTTTTTTTTTATTATCTCTTTTTTGTAAAAAGTAGGAAACTTAATATAGGTATATCTTTGTATAATAATTAGTAGAAGTAAGGAAAGATTAATTCAGGTTTGAGATGAATTGGGACTTGGAGATCTGTTTATATCCGAATGATTAGCCGTGTTGATTGATTAAGTTAATGTGTTGAAAAATTGAGAGTTTGTTGTACTTGCGGGCGACGGGAGAAGATAATGTCATAGTAGGGTAATAAATTATACTGACAATCTTTTGATTCGTTAACAATTTTGGAACTTTCCAATCGAAATTATAATCGATCAAATCATTGGTATGTCAATAGAATTAATGGTTTTCATCGGCATCTGACACTTCGCCTTAATACAGGATCACATGAAAAACTAGGTGGAAGACATAAAATGGTTTTACTGTCATTGCATTTGAATATGGTTTATATAGTTTTCTGCGATGCTTCGTCGATATTTGCATCAACTTCATTTCATAAACATTAAAATATCATACCTCTGATGAAAAAACGCATTTTGAGAATGAACTAAGAAATTTTTGTCAACAACATCTCTTCAGCAAACGAACTGGAACGTATTATTGACTAATGAAACCAGTTTATTTCTTCAAGATTTTTCAACAACCTGTACCCTTAGCTAGGTTCTAACATGTGGTATTGCAATGTGACAGGCCAAGCACGTAGTATCTGGCGACGTGCGACGATTGCTCAGATATTTACGATGCTTAAAATGAACATTGGAGACATGTATTGATTTTACATCGTATCTAGAATATCAATTTGCCTCTTATCGATTGGTTTTAACAACCAGCAAGCACTCTTTTGTAAATTCATCGACTAAGAAATGGTCACGGTGTGATAAATATTCAATTATGAGCTAAATGTTAAAATCGAATGCGAACGGCAAATGTGAATAATTGTCGTCCTTTTGGGAAATTGCGACAGGACGATGTTCATAAGCTGTTCAAGTGACCACTTATCAGTACGACTAATTTTCAAATCTTTAACTGAACTTGCAATGACTTAATTCAAACGGTTCCTCAACGCGAACGGCCAAACAAACCAGCGCATTTAGAAGTCACGTGTACCCAGAACATAACTTTGTTTTACCGTGTTTCTCATTCGACAATCTTTCATCAAAAGACAATCAAGCTTGACGTGATATTCACAGTATTCTATTTATAACTGATTTATAATCTATTAGTAAAATATCACTGATGAATACTCAAGTATCGTCAATGACACCTGACCAATCTATGGAAAGTCAAACAAAGTGTTTTCTAACGAAATAACCGTCAATACCTTTGTCTATTCACAAGAGAGTTAATCAGCTTTGTTGAAACTGATGGATGTAAAAACGTTTGTCATATCTTAGAAACACGTGACATCTTTTTATCACAAGTGTTCAACACTTACATGTTAATGTGCTGATTGGACTGACCGGTCGCGTTGATCACGGTTCACTTTCTCAGGCTGTCTTTGCTGCTCGCTCGGCTAGTCGAAGCTGTGCTTGATTCGCCAGGTCCCCCGGCTCCTCCGGTGTCTCCATTGATGCTAGAACCGGCTAGAGAAGCTGTCGGTGTAGCAGGAGCAGAGCGCCGCCTAACTTTTATCATAGCTTTGTCCAGACGTTGAACAAACGAGTCGACATCTGATTTTTTCATACCCAAAGCAGCGGCTGCTGTTAAATAGGGCACCGGATAGTTGCTGTTGTGCGCTCCCCAACCTGGTTAAAATATAACGTGATCGAAGTATGCTTTGGATTCTGAAAATTTTTTATACCGGTTTCGGGAGCGAATTTCTTACCTTCAAACTTGTGTGAAACAATGTGCTTTGAATCTGTGGTCGTGATGACTCTAGTACCGCTAACATTTCTCAAAAACAACATCGAGCCCAACATCGTTACTTGTTTATTGTCGTGCTGATGGCTCAGTGACTGTAGCGTCATTCCCATGGATATCGGGTTTCCCTTGGTATCCAGGAGCCTCTCTCCGTGTCTGGAGGCTAACTTTCCGAGTTCGTCTTTCAAGTACGAGTAGGTCTCTTTGCGTTGCGTGATTAACTGCTTGTATCCAGCCATTCCGAGTCCCAGGAGAGTTATCAGCACGTCCATCGTTGAGCTCGCATTCGCTCTGCCCGGATACATTTTTGAAATTCTATCGAGTAGGTTCTTATCAAAGGATCCAATCACCGCTCCCCCAACTGGCACCAAAAAGTTCTTGTCTGTGCTTTGAACAAACGCGTCGACGCGTCCCTTTCTGGACGCCTCTTGAATAAGATGCATACATCTTGTGCTCTGTAATCTGTTGTTTTTTTTTCAAAATGAATATTAAATCGTAGAAAATATTTAGCAATTCAATTATCAGTACGCTGTTTCTTACCCGTATGCGTTGTTCACTAAATGAGGTATGTTGTATTGTGTACAGAGCGCTGCTATCAAATCGATTGAATCACAGGCCCGTGGAGCAAAACAGCTCGTGGTAGTTAAAACACAGGCGACGCTTTCACCAAGCGCAGCCATCTGAGCCTCCAGCCTCTGCAAATCGGTCTTTAACTCGTCGCCAACAATTTGCATCTCAACAACAACTGGCTCCAGTCCTGCCGTGACGATCGATTTGAAACTTGACTTTTGATCAATCCTTGGCCAAAGCACGTACTTTGCTCGCGGTCTGTCCTGCTTCAGCGTCAACATACAGAGTACCAGACTCATCCCTGTCGCCATTGGCGATACAAAGCAACCTGCTATGCTCTTTACCCCTGAAACAACAATCAATGTTTCATATTATCCGATAAGTTTTAGAAGAGTTTCAAAATTCACTAGATAGAAACGGTAACATTTCATACCCATGTATCGTATCACGTCGAGAACTAATGCGTTCGTCAACTTATACATAAGACTACTGCCTGCCGCCTTAGGCTGCACCTCCTCCAAGTCTCCTGACCTACCAATCCCATGGCCCATACGAAAGTGCCTGCGAGCAACGATGTTTGATGCTATTCTGGCCTCTCTTTCGCCAACGCTGCAGTTGGACGGAAAATTATTGCTGTCCATTTGGGATAAGTCCGAGAAGAAAGCTTCTATTGTCGCGTCATCCCATCCCTCTTCTGGCCATTTCCGCTGCGATATTGAAACATGGCTGACAAGTCGTGATCATTCTGTGATTTGTGTCAGATTTTTTGTCAAAGACTTACGTGTTCTATGAAATGTCGTATAAGATTTTCTCGTGTCTTCTTGGCGTTCAGTCCTTGTTGAACGTATGTGGATGGAATTAGCGTTTCGGCCAAACTGAACGCTAGACTGTTCATATCGTTTGCTTTGTTCCCAGATGGTCGATCCACAGAAATATTGTATACCAATGCCTTAGCACAGCATTGTGTACTAGTTTCAAATAAACTCTTTATTCTATCACAAGACCATTAGTCAACAATCATGAAACGGAAAATAGAGAAAGTAAAAGAATGAGCAGAAAACCGAAGAAATCATGCTTCTCCATTATCCGTAGAACCAAAGTAATCGATCTGTGATAAACGATGTAATTCAAAATGTAGCTGGTCTCAGTGTGTTTCTAAATAATGAGTAATGTAAAAACGACATAATACGCCAACAAACTGATGTAGGCAGTCCAATAATAAGTAATATTAAATTACATTGCAATTGACATGTGTGCTGTTTTAATTTAATTGCCAGTAGGAAAAGTAAAGAATAATGCTTTGGTGGTGTGCGACATTGATTGGTATTGCCAAGCTTTGTGTGCAAATGAGAAAATAGACATATTTATAACATAGGAAATGAAGTTTTTATTGAATAAACTTTCGTTTCGATTACAAGTTGTTTTCTCGTGGAAAATAAACAAGCTGCATAGTACAAAAATGATGATTACAATACGTAATTGTACAATAATTGTATTATCGTGTTTAAAAGTATAAATCGACTAATCGATAACTTAAGAAAATAACAAATCAAAATTAAACATAATCTTTAAATTAAACTTAATAATAATCAATTAAATTCGGAATAGATAAACAAAATAATGAATAAATAAATATAAACACAAGAGAGTTGTGAACGATGATGGATAACTTACGATGAAAAGTAATTATAGATATGGATAGTATTGTTTTATTGTTTTGTTTTTTGTCATTACGCAACGAACAGTGACGAAACAGCTAAACATGTTGCACATGCATGTAACAGTGTGTATTATTGTTACAATATTTTTCTGCAGTAGACAATACAAAGTGAGAGAAACTTGTAAAAGTGGGTTGGGCCACTTGAAAAGTAGACAGAAAATTTAACCCAGAAATTGGTTGTAAAATAGTAACTCAGCACTTGATGGTGTCGAGCAGGGTGGAAGTGAAATTGAACAAACGTAAATTGAAGCGGAAAAACGTTCGTAAGGGGCACGAAAGTCGAGCGCCTGAAGCAGCGGATTGCCGAACTTTCAGCGCGAGCAGTTGATATTTGAGGTTATGTTACGGCCGAGGTCACTCTAAATTGGATTAAATTTACGCAATACCAGCGATGCAACCTCATTGTTCAGTGGCCAAGTACTCGATTAGTGAAATAGCTACGTTTCAATCCAACTCAACGGTGACATGAATGCGATTAAATCATGCAGAAACGGGCCAGTTTTCGTCTTACCAAAAATTTTCGTGCTCGGGATACAGACGGACAAACGGACGGCGCTACGGGCAAAGTCTTCGTCGTCTGCTACTTTGACAGCTCCGCTGCGTGTTAGACAGGTGATTGAAAATTTATAATCCAACTCTCCTTATATTTTCCATTCTATTTTACTCTACGAAAAATTTTACACGTATCATTGTTATTTCGCGTCCACGCAGTGATACGTGTATACTCTATGCGGACTGTATTTTTTTATCTGATTAATCGTAGACTGACTCCATTATCATGTCAGGATTTATTTCTGTAGGTATTTTAGAGATACGTGATCTGTTATGTGCGGCCACATTCAGCATGTACATTCAAATTAAAAAATATGCATTTTTTAACGTGTAATATACAATCAAACAATGAGTCACTGCGGTTGGATAATTGGAAAATGGGAAAGGAATAAGTCGATTAAAACGCATTTTTAATATCCTGTATTATAGAATGAAAAACAGTCTGAGAACTCTTTTATAATCGTATTGTTTATAACTACTACGAAGATCGATTATCATAAATACCGATTTTCTGAGGAATACATGTTAGAGATTGCAGTTAACGATAATGTTGTGATGTAATAATATGGTCTGAAGAATCAGATCCAAGTCATTCTTTATCGATTAAAAGAGTCATCTATCATATAATGGACCGAATCACACCTGATATAATTTTCAATCCAACATTTTATTGACAGTCTATTATTTTTCAAATTAATTCGTCTACACAGTTTCGAAACATACATATATAAAGCATATATGCAGGTATGACATCTCAAAAATTTATTCAGCATAAACAGTTATAGGGTGAATATGTCCCACAGGTGTCCAATAAATACCTGAATTCTCCACGTTGATCTGAGTAATAAAGATCTGAAAAAGAGAATTCGAAGACATTCAACGCCGTTGATTGGAGAATTTAACGCACATACAAATCAAATCACCCGCTGGTCTGCGGTACCAGTCGCTTGCTAGATTCGGTACTTGGCGCGATTGGTTCCAATTCCACCGTTTCGCATTTAAGCAAGAAAATGCTACCACAGTATTTTGCTACCTAGTTCTTCGCCAATAGGAACACCAAGAAAATAGTTCATCGCATTCAGCTGTAACATCCTGCCGGAAAGCTCGTATTTTTAATTCCTTATTACTATTCTGTATCACTTATATCAACTAATCCAATTCTATGGTGCGAGGATGTAGTAACATAGTGGGTACTTTCCATTTACATGACTTTTTTGTCGACTCGTGTCGACTCTCGAAAACGAATAAATGGAACATCACACATTTGCGCGAGAATTGATTGCACTAAAGAAGTGCTGATTTTTACAAATAAATATACAGATAGTTTGTTTTATTCGTATAGTAATTAGTTATCTGCTTACACTTACTTTCATTTTTGGTAGATACAGTTTGATTAAATGCAGTTTAAAGTTTGGTGAATCTGTGTTTATCGCGTCCATCAAGCGTCTTTGTTTGTCGTGTCTATTCAAGCGTCTTTGTTGGGTATTTGTGACGTTTTGGTTCCCGCGAACTTTTCGTTGTGTGGACTAGTGTGCTGTATGTGTAATGTTCAAATCTCATAAACTCACCATTCTAGCAGAGTCTTCCCGAGCCGTATGTCGGCGACACAAGTCGACAAATATGGGATAAAGGCCTCGTAAATTGACTGCCAGTACTAAAATTCCCTAGGACAGAGACAGAGCTGTCCATGAACTCGGCAGTGCAAAAGAGATAAAAGATTGCTGACAGTACTGTCAGTCAATTTTCGAACACGGCCAAACATACAAGCCTCCAATCGGATGTTACACAGCGAACACCAGGTGGCGCTGCCCTGGTTTATTGGCATTCCCACAGACATGGTATTCCTATTGGTTAAGAAATAATGCATTTTACTGCCTGTGAAAATCCAGCCCCAAGATGTTGATCTACCTGATTCGCATTGTTTGTGGTAGTGGGTTCCACCACGAACTTACGTTTCACCGGGAACCAGTATATGCAGTACTGCAGTATATGATGAGTATGCAGTAGTGGTACGGTGTGAGATTACACGTTTATAGGTTATTTTTTTATACCAACCGATAAAAGAGTGCATAATTGTTGACAATACGTGACCGAGCAGACGACATATAACCTGAAACTCTAGTATCGCAGTGTTTCACAGATTTTCGAAGAAAGGTGTGACAACCTGTCATTCAACACTCTAGACCAGGTACACGCCTGATATTTAGCGCAAACGTGATTTTTGTAAGCGGGAATCTCGCGGTGATCTTTAAATGTCGATTTGGTACCGTCGATGAAGTGTAAACTAAACCGAACTTGATTAATTCTTTGCTAAATCATCTAACGATCCTTTGTCTCGAACATGATTCTATTTTAAGCTCTCTTTTGTTTTCTTCTTCCGCAAAGTAAAGTTCATTATTTTTCAGCCTAAATTTATCATGGATAATTACAACAATATGGAAACCCTAAAGTCATCACCAACAACGCCGCAGAATGACAGTGACAACAGTTCAAGCAAAAAATGGTACCGCCAAGCTACTCAGCGGTGAGTAAAACCTTCTTTACCTACTTTGCTTCATTCTCTGATTGTGAACTGAAAATCACCAGCTTAAACCAACCAGAAATTTGATATTGACATATTCTCATAATTAGAATAGCCTTGTAGCACACCGTTGATGCTTGTTAACAATCGTCATATTAATTACTCATTTAATTATAATTCAAGCTCTAACAAATATCTTTTTTCTTCATTCTTGCTGTTCTATCGTGGAAACAATTTGTCCACATCATCAGAGTCATAAAGATCTCGAGATAATATCTCTGAATGATAACGATTTAAAAATTTGCCATACGTATGGAATGAATGAAAAATGATGAAATTTGTACTTGTGTTCAAACTGAGTTCAAATTTTTTGAGATTTTTTTTTTTTTTTTAGATTTTTAAAAGGAATATTTATTCCTTTCGTACAGAAATTTTATAATTTTAATCTCTGTGATCATATTTTTAATAAATGATAGGGTGAAAATAATTTTAAGTCGACTCACTAATCATCTACACATACACTCCTGGCTCTACGATTTTTTTTTTTTGCCTGGTACCTACTTTTGAAGATGGCCGTTTGTCAGCTATTTTTTATCTGCGCGAAAATTAACCCCACAGTTTTAGGGAAAATTTTTTTCGCAGGTGTTTCTATGGTAAACTTAAAAAGCATTTCAAAACCTACATTTTAGTTTTTCATAAAGTCTAGTACCATTTTTTTTTCGCCCCAGTTTTGCATTTTTAGCTAAAAACAAACATGTCTTAGAAAAAAAGCCGTATTCCAATAACTATGAGCTCTCAGAGTAAATGTCAGTAGGTGAAAAGTTGCACAGGTTCACACTGGAGTAGCAAAAATTTTTTCAGAATTAAAAAAAATTATTTTGACAATTTTTTCGAATTAAAAAAGAAAAAGTTACAAACCTTCTTTCGTAATGCGTACCGAAGCAAAAAAAAAATGGTAGAGAATTTACTGAAAAAGTAAAAGGAAGATAAATTTGTGCTCTTTAAAACGCCGCTTAGTAACTTGATTATCTTTATTTTTGAGTCCGTTATCTAACTTCTAGTGCGGCGAGAAATTTCGACTGGTGTACCCGAACTTTTGACCAGTAGTGTATGACGTGTTTTTTTCCTGTTTATTTTAAATCATATCAAGTTATCAATTTGTCACATTTAATGTGATAATATAATTTTGGCATTGCAATATTTGTACAAGATTCTAATTTCTCATACAAAACTAAGTAAATTAGCACATTTTTGAAAAGCTGTTTCATCATTTTTCTCATTTAATCGGTTTTGCTTACCATACTGGAGATTACATTCGTAATCAGGAAATCTTTCACTATCAGCTGCTGTCTATTCTTGATGCGAGTAGATGACAAGCTGCGATAAGCGAAATTGACATATGATGAATTTAGAAGTAGGCTTCCACATCCATCATCGTCTGACAAAAATTTTATACCGTATGGCTGGACGATGACGATACGGAATTCGATTATCTGAAATTTATCATCACGACGTACGGAGGTCGTCGGCATGTGTAAATGGCATGTTGTACATTTTTAGATTTCATATTCTATTTTTGTACGACGTCTGGTGTAGTAGGTAGCTAAATTATTTCCGACCTGCTCTGTGGGCGACTTGTTCGTTCGTTGTATAAAGCCAACCTTCATGACTCAGGAAAAACTTGGCTAATATTATAATATATATAAATAGTTGAAACTCAATTGCACTTCAAACCGATCAATTACTACTATCCTTTTTCTTTACTCTCGTCGTTAAACTGTAAAGAAAGAAAAGCGCTTCTTTTCATTTTTAATTCCAGTACAAACTATACTTAATTATAACACACTGTCACATTTATCGCAATCCATCTCTTCCAATAATGCGGTAACCTGGAACAGAGAGAAAAAAATGACTCTCTGTTTGTCGTCGTAGAGACTTATTGGGCTCCGAAAGACAGATAAGTTATTGGTTTCACAGTTCTTTCTTTCAGTATTCATACGATGGTTTAAAATTTAAACCCATAATTTTTCACCTTTCTCTTTATACATATGTATATATGTGAATAATTATATTGATCAGTTGAAGATTTTCAAATTTCTAAAATTGGTGTGAATTTTTTTAAACTGATTTAGTTAAAAAACATACACAAAACTTGTTGGTTTGAAGATTACGATATTAGATAAAATTATTCCATGACAAGTGGAATTTATATATGTAGTTTGGAATTTATTGCGCGCAAAAAGATTTACTGCAACGTGATATAACATTGTACGAAAATTGTATATAAATAAAAACAAATCAACAATGCGAATTAATGCTGTGCATAAAATTTTCTCGTTTTATGAAAATGATAATGTGGAATTATTGGTGAAAAAAAAATATGACAACTGGACGGAAGTAAATTGTTTTCCTCCCTTCTTAAGAAAAAAAAACGTATTTCTTCGTACTGTAATTCATATTTGAGAGTTTTTCTATCCTTTTTGTTTTTGCTTTACTAGTTGGGATATTGCGAAGGTGGTCATATCGTTACATAATTTTCCATTACACTTGTATGTGAGTAAATAATTTTTTTTCGTCTCTTCAAAACAAGATTAGATAAAAAAAAAAAAAAAAATAAATAGAGCGAGAGAGGCTTGTCAATTTTATCTGGAATGCCTTATGCGCGTGTTTTCGACCCCCTAGACCGAATGATGCTGATATTAACAAGCGTAGCACGGATTTCACACAGCATAAGAAAATACGTGTAAGACTATCATCTGCGTACATGACCTTTGGCTAATCTCTCTGTACTTATCTTGTATTTCTGTACGTTCAATAAGGCCAGCGTATATAGAGTTATTTCGCTTAAACGGAGAGTGCAGTCTTGATTTAAACTCAAACGGTTTCTGTCGTTGGCCGCTCGAGAGAAGAAGTTATTTAATACTTGTTTGAATGTAACGTATTTGAAAGAAAAAAAAAAAAGTCAAAAGCATCGAGTGGATCGTAAGAAAAAAGAGAGTAAAGAACAATTATTCTTCATCTCTAGCAATTTATAAATTACATAAATACTACAGTAATCGAAGAATAAGAAGATAAAAAAAAAAAAAAAGTGATTATACCACATAAAAGAAATGATCCAGCAAAACGTTGACGTCGTCGTTACTCCAGCAGACAATGGTTAACAATAGCTCGTTAATAACGATTAGATTATTATAATAATAATGATAATACATCTATAATCGTTTTATCATTTTTATTGACATACAAAAGACGTGTACTCGTATCGAATTACGTATATATATAACTGTTGCCAAGAGAAGTACATGCCTGCTTATTATTTCAAAACTCCTCGCTGCAGCAATTGCTGCAATACACATATAATATTACAAAAATATGCTGACAGATATCGTTTCACTTAAATTACTAAATACATAATGTACTGTTGAAAATTTTTTCGACCATCTCAGATCTGCCCCATAATTGGTTATATCAAAGTACTACTAAGAGGTACTCTATGTGAATTTTTTCAGATTTTTTAATTCATTATTTGAGAAATTGCCGTTTTTTTTTTCAAATAAATATATCTCGGAAACTTGAAGTAACTGAAAAAAAAATGACTGTACATAAAGTTGTAGTTTTTTGTTGGCTTTCGAGAGGAATTGTTGAAAAAATTTTTACGTTCCGGTAACGCTGATTTTTTACCAAAAAAGGAAGAAATTATTTTTTTTATTCAAAAAAGGACCTTTTTTTTCTGAAAAAAATTACAGAGTCTTCCAATATATGTGACAATATCGCCAAAAAATCGCCAGAGTGGCACGGATCGAGGTTCTAGGGTAAAAAAAAATGAAGCCACACAAATTAATTTTTTTTTTTACCGGAACCTCGACCGAATTTGTGAATCTTAAAAAAAATAATTTCTTCTTTTTTTGGTAAAAAATCAGCGTTACCGGAACGTAAAAATTTTTTCAACAATTCCTCTCGAAAGCCAACAAAAAACTACAACTTTATGTACAGTCATTTTTTTTTCAGTTACTTCAAGTTTCCGAGATATATTTATTTGAAAAAAAAAACGGCAATTTCTCAAATAATGAATTAAAAAATCTGAAAAAATTCACATAGAGTACCTCTTGGTAGTACTTTGATATAACCAATTATGGGGCAGATCTGAGATGGTTGAAAAAAAAGTAGCAGAGTTGACGGAGAATCCCTCATATATAGTATATATATATTGATTGCCAGTGGAAAAATTTTGGTATAAATTTCGGATGTCTTCTTTTTTATCGTATGCTATATAAATTTCATAATGATAGTTGTAGACGCTGGTTTGACGTCGTATTTTCGTGACAATCCCGGTTCTTTGACGGGAAATTTATTCCATCAAGCTATGCTTGGATTAAATTTATCTCCATCTTCAAACGTCGGCCTGACTAGAAACGACCGTAGCGAACAGGATTTAGATTGTTTCACCGAGGGTGATCAGCATCGCTTGAGGACCGACAAACGCGAGATAGCGCACAGGTAATTTTTAACAAAAAAATAAATAAATAAAATAATACAATTCACTTCAAGTTTGGCAGGAAAATGAGAAATGGAAATAAGAAACATCCTCTCGCTCGTTTATTGAATTTATGTACGTCAATTTCTCTGAAGACTAAACATTATATTGATGATACATAATTTACATTTATGAATCTCCTGTTCATTGAGCGGGTGTGAATCGTGAACTGTGTATAATTTTTTCTTATTAAATTATTGTGCTAAGTCAACTTTTATAACAAGTTAGTATTCAATGATATTTCGGGTCGGTGATTACGAATCTTCGGGCGGTGTCAAAGTTCCGAATTCGAAAAGTTCCGAAAGCGCAGAATCCCGAATGTTTTCGTGGCGAAACTTAAAGTAAGGAAACAAAACTTTGACGAAACATCAAACTTGCGAATGGTTGAAAATCCGACGCGCAAAGTTCCGAAATGACAAAATACCGAGAAGACAAAATTCCGAAAGTGCGAAAAGAATAAGGAGTAAAATGAGCCATCGTGAGACTGTTTTCATGCAGACCATTCTGATTTTTGGTTATTGTGATTTTTTACCCGCACCCGACAAAAATGTAGTAACAACAGATTTTTTGTATGATAAAATTTCCTATAACTTTTATTAAAAACTTTTTTCTGTATAATGCATAGGTTTTTATTTATAGCGCGTCAAACTTTCTTTAACACGGTTATTGCTAAATATATAGTTAATGGTTAATGAAACATTAAAAATGGTGTGAACCAGATTTGTAGTAAATAAAATTTTCAGTAAATTTTGTTTCAAGTTTTTTGCTGTATTGGAATTTTTGCTTTTCGGAACTTTGCTCTGTCGGAACTTTACTTTTCGCAATCTTGCATTTCGGAAATTTGAGCCGTCGGTTTTCTGATCAATCTAAACTTTGATGATTCCTCGAAATTTTGTTTCTTTACTTTAAGTTTCGTCACGAAAAAATTCGGAATTCTGCGCCTTCGGAACTTTTCAAATTCGGAACTTTGACACCGCCCCGAATCTTAAATCAGATTTCGAAAAGTAAAGATGGCGGGTTCAATATGGCGGACAAAACTTTCAAATTTAATCCAGACGGGTCAAAAAACTCTACAGGACTTATCGGGGTCGTTGATTGGATTTGCCACACTGAAGTTTCAAAATCTGAAAACTTATAATTTATATAAAACATGTAACATGTGTAGAGGGGTGACTTTCTCGGAAACGAATTGTTACTTCAATTTTCACGATTTTTTTTTAAGCATCTTGTTTCTAACAATAATAAAAAATATATTATATCACAACAATTACTCTCGAGTATTGAAAAGGTATTAGTATACTATTGGAAATGACAAAAAACGCAAAGAAATATGTTTAAAAGTTCTCTAAATATACAACAAAAGACTCAAAGAGGTAAATTAAAATGAATGAATGAATGTAGTTGTATAGAATGCATGATACATATTCTTGTACGATAAGTATTGTTAGAAATTGACGAATCCCGAAGTAAAAATTTGTCAATTTAATTCAGCGGTCATTATTATTGCGATTTTTCTCAATTCTACTCGGTTTTTTCGGTTCTAAGTACAATTATTACAATTTTTGACGAGTATGATACTTTATTTTTTCCTTGAACGTCGTTTAGTCAAAATTGATGCCGGCATTATCAATTTGAAACTTATTTTTGCAGTCAAAATTATATGACGTTAATGTTATTGCGTAAACGTAACGAAATTCGTTTTAAAAACATCGTTATCTTGCAACTTGAGAATTAATTTGAAATGGTTAAATTTGTTTACATTCTAATAATTGAGAAGTAATAATTTTCCTCAAAAACACATCCCTGCCTCGTAATGTTAACTAACTTCGTTCGACCTCGTGCAAAATTCTCGTTCCTTTTTTTTCTCTCCGGTAATTCGTCACCCATCTTTCTTTATTTTCAAACGCGAGTATTCTCTCTTATTGCATTTTGCCACAAAAATTACGCACAAGAGAACAAACAAATCTACAGACGTCAGTGTCAATATTGTAATGTACAATCTACGATCGATTTGATTTTCCCCAATAACATTTTCGGTTAAACAGGCAATCAACAACTACACGCATGTATTTACACTTTACACACATCCATACGTATACGCATCGCCATAACTAACAGTTTGTTCGTCACAGATTTTCGGAGTTGTTTGTATATTTGTTTTTCTCTTCCCTCCGCGAACTACGCTTTATATACACATACATATACTTATCCTTGATAAGATAACGCGAATATCACACGAACGGTTTTCTTAACGTACGTTTGTATCGCAAACATACATACATATATATATATATATATATATATATATATATATACGGTAAGAAAAAAAAAGGAAAGACTCTTGCGTGGTTTATAAAATATCATTTACACACAATAAGAACTGCAGAAACGTGAGATTACTGTAGTAGTTGCGTAATTATTACGGCGTAATATGCATAGTAAATATGCGGAAAAGTAAAAATTTAAATACATACTGATCGAAAACGAATTACTTTCTAAGCATGTAAAGTAAGAAAATACTTGACAGGTTTTAAAACGACAAGCAGATGATTAATTTGGAAAATTATGTCGACGGTTTAGATAAATGTGGAAAAATTTCACCCTTCAAATACACCAAACATAAATTGCTAAATTTGTATATTATGTTTGTACAATATGTATTTGTTGCCCTCTTTGTTTTTCATGCCTTTTCAATATCATTGGGCACAATGTACTTAAAAAATAGGTTGAGGGTAATTAAGACGAAATCTTCTCTGCTCTGCGAGGTCCTTTGTCTCTTTATCGATCCCCGACTCGCTCTCTCTCTCTCTGTCTCTCTCTCTCTCTCTTTCTCTCTCGCCAGATACATAAGGATGTGTATACATCGCGAAATATGTTGACGAGAGAATTTCGGGTATATCAGATTCCGGAGGTTCTACTGGCCTGAATTATTACACAGCTATCGGGATATGACATTTTTTCCACGACACCTGGCGGCAGTTTTTGTAACTAGTTCACCGATCCAAACTTTGCTCGCATATTGGTTACGTGTTGGTTACGTATTGGTATTGGATTGTCGCTCGATTTCATCGTTTATCCGGTACTTTACAATGTGTTCCGCGTGCATGCTCTAACCCTCGGTAAAATTTTTTTAGAACAGGATTTTCACCCGCCTAGTGATAAATACTGATAATACACACAGATCAAAACATATCCAGTATTTCCGTAATATTTGCAGCGGTATTTGCGACATGTTGGATTTATCGATAGCTGGGAAAAGAGGAAATAACGTTCGAAAAATCCCTAGCGATTTTATTTGCGAAAATGCGTCTGTGTAAAATTATATAAATACTGTATTATTATGTGAATTTGTTTTAACGGTTTTCACACAATTTGTAGAGATTTGATCAGTGAGAAAAAAGAAATAAAAAATATAAACATCGGATAAAAAAACACCAGCGATTAATCGTACCGAACGTTCCTTACGATCATAAGATCATTTTTCAAATTTGTTTTGTTATCTCGCAATAACTTTTCATATGTATTCAAATTTGCTCGAATTTTTTTCTGTCATATATGTTATAGAAATGCAGTGTCGATATTTAGTTCTATAATAATTAAAATTGCTTTAGATTTTTTTATTATTAGATATTGAAATTTTCTTCGTCAGAAATGGAGGAAAAAAAGTTTTCTTGGATAGAATAAAAATTGTATGCGAATTGCACAACGATTGTTGCATTATATACTATTATTATTATATCGTCACGATTTCTCAGAAATTTACACGTACGCGTATATTCGAGGAAAACTTTTTCTCTAAGTTCCGGCGGCTAAAAAATAGCCGAAAAACGGCCATGTTCAAAAATACGTAACCGGGGGCAAAATAAAATTGCAGAGATTTTCCCAAAAAAACGCAAAATGAAGGTAAATTTGTCTTCTTTAAAACGTCGCTTGGAACGTTTGATTATATTGTCTTTATTTTTGAGTCCGCTATCGAGCTTTTTAGTACGGTAAGAAATTTCGCTTGGTGTACCGAAACTTTTGGTCGGCAGTGTATGTATACGCAAGTGTTACATACATAATCGTACACGCGTGTCAATCGTTTTTGCAGACAGCAAAATGCCGCTCTGCCAAGATGTAATATTAGCGAGTCGCTTTATCGGCAACTTCACCCGTATCGCATATCCATCATATTATTTTTATTCTCTTGTTCTCATAATTTTCCGTTCCTCTTCCCTGTTTTACGCCGGAACACTTCATTATATGTAATATACAATTTATAATATATTATTTACTTCTGCGATAAATTAACTGCCAAATTAATTACGAAACATATGAGACAAGGAAATGAAATACAATTTTTTTTTTTTTTTTGCAAATAACAATTTTACATCAGAATTTGCGTTAAAGGTATGATAAAATAAAATAGAAGGAGAAAACGAGAAAGAGAAACAATTTTTAAATCGCGATTATGTCTAATCGTCAAGTGGTTGTCATTTATCCAATATCCGTTAATTTGAGAAATTTTTGCAACTCTCATGTATGAGCTTTTACTAATTATGTCATGATTCCTGCGCAGAATACTTGGTTATGAAATTTCCAATCAAGGTCCGTGTAACGATTCGCACACGTCAGTGTCGCATACGCGTTTCAAGGTTAAATAGGTACGAGGTGTAATTTATACATAGGTATGTACGTTGCATGACGTATGTACGTATATACATGTATATATTATACCACGATGTAAGAAACGAGATTTGATATTTGGCACGGATCGATCGGAGGGAATGCCAAAAGTGTTTCGCGAATCCGAAATCGCTGCACTTTAAGTGCATGCCTATCAAACACAGCAGAATTTAATGATCTGAAATCCGTCACAGATATATAAGGCATTCCGATAGTGGTTTTATCATACACTCGTGAGATAATTTTCAAAAAAATAAACAAATAAAACAACGCCCACAAATGGATTTAATTAAATTCATTCAATTCGGAAATCATATTTTGAGTAATATTTTGTGATCTGAAATATTGCTCGGTTGAGTTGAGAAGATTTCTTCCTTCGTTAAAATTGATTTCTTTAACAACGAATCATGTGGAAATTATTTCACACTATATTTATAATCTATATCTATATGCAATGTTATGCAATTGCGTAAACCATTCGATTCCGCAATGTGGAAATTAATTAGGTTTACAGATAGGCAACCTCGTAGTTTTTTTTAATGTCTCAAATTCCTTGTAAAAATTTTTCCTACCCTTCTTTCTCCCCACCTTTATTTCTATTTGTACTATCCAAGTTTATAGCTATACAAACGAACGAACGAACGAACCAACTCATGTAGGAGATCGATAATTCTCTTCATGCTAAAGGCGCCGGCTATCTTGCGTCACTTTATCTCTGGCTCGTATAGAGATTGATTTACAGGGTGTCCCAATTTTATACGGTACAAAAAAGAATGGATTTTTTTTTTTACCGCTTCGATCATTTCTTGAGAATACTGATGAGAAAAAAAGATATCTGTGAATTGCGTATTCCACTCGGCGTTGACATTGTATCGAAAGGAAATGGTGAAACTTACCAGGCTGGATGACCGAATGCGCATGCGCAAAATAATTGAACTCTATTAGTCGGCGAGATCGTCCGCAAGGCAGGGCAGCCAACTTACTCGAAACGTGACGTGAAAGTCATGAGACGCCTCCGCGTCAAGAGGGGAATTATAACAACTCGTCGCAGTAACGGGTCATCAGTCATTTGGCAATAAAAGTTGGCCAAGTTTTCCCCTGTCATTGTAAATCAATGCACTAAAATACCATAACCATAACCTCCGCAAACCGTGTCTGACAACTGAAGTTTGAGGTGGCCAGCCTGTACGAAAATACGACAAAGTTCGCGCATGCGCCTAACTTTCGCAGTATTTTCTCCTCGGTATTTTGAAGAAACCTCTTTTTGCTTTTAATCGTAAAATATTATCCAACCTAACATTGTATCTCTGTAACTTTTTATTGTACTTGTTTTTGCGACAGTCATTGACTTATTCATTCGTTTTACTTAGCTGCACGAATAGCGTACAGCGATGCATTCCGATCGGAAATCCTGAATTTATGTATATTTATATCTTATATACCTATGATATGGACACTGTATGCATGGGCGTTAATGAATTCTCAACAAATTCTTGAGAATCAATTGATATGCGGTATATAGGTGGAATTTTCTGCGTACACGTGTGTTACATGAATATAGATATTATACATATATCTATATATGCACGTATAGATATATTGGTACATACGTAATTTACATGTATAATTATGTGTGTCCCACCCACCGCCTCTGCTTTACCTGCAGGCATGTGTGTTAATTCAGTCTTCACGTAGCGAAAGCAGTCGCGGTTTGCCCGTTTGAAAAAGAAATTGACAAGTATGAAAAAAAAAAATTGATGTAAAAAGGGGAATTACCTGAAACCAAAACACAATCTGTGCTTTTTTTTCCCGCATCTAATTTGCCGGTAATATTGTATAGATGATACGAAAATGGTATACCTAGTAGACAAGTTTGAAAACGGGTGTTTGATGTTAATCGATAAGTGATCAATCCCACTTAGGTTGCTATTTTGAAAAAGATAATTGCGAGATTTGAAATTGTTTGTAGCAACAAGAATAAAAATAAAAAAAAAAACGACTGCTGTAGGAAACTTTTGAATTTTGTCCCTGTGATTCAAAATTTTTTAAAAAGTAAAATGGTTAAGGAAAATTTGCTTCGAGTTCTCGAATCGACTCAAAATTATCGTCATCTGTTGAAAATATTATTCTATCTACCGATATATGTATTTTGTTTGTTTATATATTCGTCCGTCTTTTGCTAATCGAGTAAATTTCCAAGGTTCAAAAAATCAACGAAAACTTACTCATAAATTTGACGGTGAAAAAACCTGCAACAACAGGTCGCATTTTATTTATTTATTCTTACTTTCAATCTGGTTCAAATCCGAGACGGTTGTCAGGTTTATTATAGGTATCAATCGAGTTAGCATGGAAGAATTTCCACTTTGTAAATATTTATCTTAGCCGTATTTGAATATGAAGCATATATTTCGAAGCCACGTATAATATTATATATAGAGTGAGGCTTCTCTGGTGTCAAATATGTGTAAAAGAAAATATTCAGTGCGATACGCGGTACATACATTGTATATGTTATACTGAAGAGTCGTTTGAATAAATTTATCTTCATCATTCAATTTCCTGTTTGTGAATTATCATATCCTATCGTGTAAATATACACTTGAATAATAACACGAAGAGCACGTTTATGTACTATATTCTGGTTCTTACATACATTCCAGCTTTTAATAATGTTACAGGTTTATTATGCACAGCTTTGATTTTAAAACATATTAATCTTTTGCTAAATAAATTGTCATTTATTATAGCTACTTTATTATAGAAGAGAAATACGAGGAATATTCCCGAATTTATTATTCTTAAACAATTCTGATTGATTGCATTTTAATGACTGTATATGTATAACGTATGTTCAAACAATCTTTTGTACCATTTTTGTTGTTCGAAAAGATAAAGAAGATAATACGAGTCATTACAGATCATCGATCGAAAAGGCAATTCTTGTTTTCTTACTTCGGCGTTGTACATTTCGATACCAGAGTTTTGTTTCTTTTTTTTTTTTTTCTTCTCACGTCAGAGCACGAGAATCTATAACGACGAAAATCATTGAGCAGAATTCCTCAGTCTGGAAATGAGCGCTCAGAGGAGCGGACGTGCGGAAATCGCACTCCGCGAATTTCGAGCACCAGGACCAGCGCTCCGTGGTTCCTATGCTCCAGGTCCTTTACCGGGTGAATTTTAACCTCCAGGACGAGCGCTCCGTAGTTCCTACGCAGTGCAGTGAGCTTTTGAGTTTTAAAGCTAGTATGTTTTTAATTATTGATTCAAGAATAAAGAAAATAATACTATCTCCAAATCTCCAGCAACTGCTTCGTGTAATTGAAAAATTCACAATCTTTATCGTTGGTTTGAAAATATTCTTGAACGTAAGAATGTCAATAATTTGATTAAATCCTGTCTGATCTTTGACAAAAGAAACAAAATCTTGGTCATTTTACGACCATAAAATATAAAGCACAAAAATGTACTTCCCGAAATCTTTTTACGGTTCTGAAATTCAAATTACGGTCCACTTTCAATTTGGGTACAACCTGTTGCCACCAGAGGGTTGGCAACGCTGGTCGGGTCCGCCAACCGTCATAACTAAAAATTTTCACAGTTGACGACAGTTCTCGTTACATAATACCGCATTGACCTGTCATCTGAACTTGTGACGGTTGGCGGAACTGGCAAAAAACTGCTTTGCTCTAGAATTTCAGCGCGTGCGCGTTAGATCGTTCGACCGCTAGTTACTCACTCCGTATGCATGTTTGTATGTATGTATACAGAGTGCGTAGGCATGAGGGGGGGGGGGGGGGGGTCACAGATGCAAGTGTAAACGAAGAGCTATAGAAACTTTGCGTGATCCTAATAAGTATACATATTTATGTTATACCATGTATACTCGTTACATGTGCCTTTGAAAACCATAAAAAAAAAAAATAAGAGAATCAGGCAAGATGAAGAAAAAAAAGGAAATAATAATAATAATAATAATAATAATAATTAGGTACGAATAGAAATAAGAACAGAAATTCTTTCGGATTATTCTTCATCGTCGATACCGTACTGTAATGAAAGGGCGGGAGGTGTAGCGGAACTTTGCGACAGAGAGAGGGGAGAGTAATTAGTTTCGCTCTCGTCTGGGATAGACAGTCAGTCAGTCAGTCAGTGAGTTAGTAGAACTTGGAACTCGGTTGGGTCAGTCTTTATTTCGAACTGCCTTAAGTGCCCGTTATCACCGAATTTTACGCGGTTTTATTCGAGAGTGCGTATATTGTGTGTGTGTAATATAAAATAAACGTGCGTAAGGTATTTCATTTTGTCCTGCAACGTGCGTCGCGGTTTTGTAAACATTCCGTTCAACCATTCCACGTCTCTTTATTTCTTTCACGGAATCGCCTGTACGTGTTAACTTTCTAATTTCATCGATGCAAAGTTTATTGAAAATGAGATTGAGTTACGGCATTTAACCGATATTGTAAAATTACATATCCACATCAATTTGGTATGGATAATATTTTGTCCGTGTTGTGATCATTTGTTTGTTTATTTTATTTATTTTTTTTTTTTCTATTTATATTATGCACACAGTTTACGAATCGATTATTGTAGAGAGGAGAGGGAGAGAGTTAGAGAGGGCCGCTTTATGTCATTTTTAATTCGTTTTAATCTAATTCGTTCACGCTTTGATGCGATAATCGCCATCGTATGATACGCCGTGGAATTTTTTAGTCCTGCGTATTATGTGTGAATCATTTCTTTGGATACTTGTCTGTATAGCCTAAACCAATATTTACACTGGTCAAACTTGTTTTAACGATATTCTGGTAGTTAAAATACGAAATAAATCGAGACAAATAAGTGATACAGAAAAGTCAAGAGAATTTATTGCGTGGAAATTTATTTATATTTAACAGCGTCATTCGATTCTTCGCGCATATTAGAGACTTTTTCAACACAAAGAAACTATCCGATACGTATAAATTGTACTGTGAGTACTTTTCAAATTCTTGCAAATTTTAGAAATAAATTACAATGCCCGATCGTAAAATTCATTTTTTCAACCGCAATGAAAACGTACAGATTTTGAATATTTCAAGTCATTTTCCGGGAGTGATAATAATTAATCACTAATAACAATATTTTAGTATATTGTTGTCATACACAAAATCATAGTTCTAAAGTCATTTTTCTTATATTATCAAAAAACCAGACACCTTTTAACATGTTATCATATAATCTCGATCATTATAATCTTATAGATAATTTTGCCTATCAAATTTCTCAATTAATTATATTGTTCGGTCATATTATGATATATGTAGAATATAAGAGTGAGTTCTAAAAGTTTCCGATCAGTATCAAAATTAGAATGATATTTCTCAGAATTATGATACAGCAAGAGATTATTAAATAACTGATTGCGGTGTTCGGTTGATTATTCATTCACTGTAATTTTATGCACTGCTATATTTAGGTTCGCATCACTCGCTTATCGTCTGTTTAAAGCGAAAATAAGTCTAACGATAAGTGAAGAAGTGTTAGAAATATGCATGTCAAATGCGAACAGCTTCCTCGAGATTCAGTTTTATAAAGAATAGGATCACCGTTATTATAATTTATACGTATTTCATCGTGAATATCGTGCCTCATTTATAACAATAATCGCATTCACATACGAAATTTAAGGGAAATTTTATAAGTATTCATTTGATCTTTTAATTCCAACAGTCCAACAAATTTTACTTGATTTTCTTGTTTAAATTTCAACTTTTTTCTTCCCCCCGTATTTCTATCGACCATCAAAGATTATCGCTATGCAAGCTGATAAACGTGTGTAATATAATCTACCTATAGGTATAATAAAGTAGCTATTCAAACGCCGTGTTAAACACGCATAACATGCATAATCGCTAACAATTCACACTAATTAATTATTGCATGTAATTACCATACACCGATATAAAATTTTCCAGCGATAAATTCGTTTATCTTTGATACGTATGAGAAATAAAAAAAAAAAAAAAAAAAATATGGAATGATTAACCCTTCTCAATTTGTATCTATACCGAGGACTCGCAGTGAAAATAATTCCGTGAAATTGTAACCATATACGCTTTATCGTTCAGCTGTATAATATATGCGCTTTATCAATTAAATAACGTCAATTAGCCAGAATTGATATTCACACGGATAAATAAACCCCTCTACGCCTCGTAAAAAAAAAAAAAAAAAAAAAAAAAAAACTGATCTCCCTCAATTCTTCGGTCGAATTATTTATTTATTCTCGTCATACTTGTTACGTGTTTAAAGTATATCATTACGTGTTGTGTTACATATGATAGGTGAGTGATTTATTCACTGTTACAAGTGTGGAAGTATATGAAACCAACGCAGGTTTAAAACTTGAGACGAGATAGTTGTAAAAACGAACAGCAATAAAAAAAAGTATTGAAAACTAGTCATAAAAAAAAAAAAAAAAAAACCAGAACATAATGTGGCTGAAAGATATGTGTGATGGTGCATTGCCTGCTGCAGAATTTACGAATTCAAGGCTCAACGTACCTAACGAGTAAGTTTTTTTTATTTTTTTACACACCCACAGCATAACATAATGCGATACAATTTATAAATGACGCAATACTTACTTTCATTATCTATGTACACGCGATTTTTCATCGTGTCGGAATTAGAAAATTATCACATGCACAGCGCACACTGAGCTTTCTTTTTTTTTTTTTTTTTTTTTCTACGGAAAATACAAAAATCTAATATTCAAATATGATTACGAATATACCGAATGTCTAATTAGATGGTCGAAAAGGGTAAGATTGAATTGGATTTCTTTTAATCGGTAATATCGACGAATTGTTTGCAATACTCTGATTGTGAAGTAAAAAGTCTGACTGTAATAAAATCATGGGGTATTTTTCTCGCTTACAGCGTTTCCATCCGTGAAAATTTAATAAATGCTGATTGAATGACAAAAAAAGAAAAAATCTCCGAGAGGTCGGAACACCTTGCGAGTTTCCAGTGCAGAAATTTTCACAACTGTCTTTGAAAATCTGCCAAGCTGACAATCTTGAGGAAAGAAAATATTTAGCGTGAAAAAAAGTACGAAACACAGCTTTGATCATTTGGAAACAGGTTGAACAGCTGTGACTGATATGAATCAAGTGGAATTCAATTTTAACGTTATCTCCTTGGCGTAAAAAATTAATTCACGATCATCGCATTGTAACTAAATAAGAAGATTACAATATATTACATATAATAGAAACGAATGCTTTAAAAATCGCTTGAGATGAATTTTTTCCCCAGCTTATCAGTTGAATTTCAAAAATTTATAAATTCTCCTGAAACCCATAATAACAGATTGAAATTAACAATTTCGAATGCGTGATTAATCGTTAGTAATCGAAAGATATTAATTTTCTCAAAGATTTATTTCAGACGATTTTCCGAGACTTCAACTCCACCGAAAAAAGTCAGCTTTGGTTCATTCAAGTTGAATATAAAAATTCAATTCACCTGCCGTTATCATTTTTCAAACCGATCGATAATTCAAACTGTCCGATGTCATTGTTTTACTGATAATTTTTTATTCCTTAGTTTTTTTTTTTTTTCTTATCAGATTGTAAGCTTGATTATTGGTATAAAATATTTTTTTTTTACTCTTCAAACCGCGTGGGAGAAAATAACGATGAAAATAAATCTGCAGCTGCGTTGTGCGTCACAACGCAGCGGTGCCTGTGGAAAAATTTACTCATACCTGCCGCGCAGTCGGCATCTGCTGTTACACTGGAACAGATCGTAATATTATACATACTTTGTAAATTGTGAGCAGTAGCCATCTATATTCGCGAATTTGGTTGTGCAGCGGACCGCAGCTTTTAAAACACTCGTAAATCCTGCAGCAATCTCTATTCCCGATTTAACTAATAAAGGCCGATTAATACCGTGTCTATCAGCCACCGATCGATCGTTATAAACCGATAATTAATTAATAGTTAAGTCACGTAACGACTTGGAGATTGTTTAAATAAAAAGTGGTTAAAGAGTGCGCAATTTGTCTTTCGTCGTGCAGCGAAATTCACTTGTCAATATGATTAATAACTTTTCGGATAATTTTTAAGTTATGTTTACTGAGTTAAAAACATTGCTGTAATTTTTATTGTAAATATTGTGTATGATAAAACCGCGCACGACATTCCGCGTTGAAAACTACGCAATACACGCTCGTGAATTTGATTGAATGTGATCGAATAGTCGACGAGGTTGAATTCGTCGGTAATGTGAACGTAACGAAATACGAACGTAAAGTCCATTAGTTTAAATATTCAGGGTTTTTGAGATGGTGAAAAAAAAAAAAAAATAGTAGATTAGAACTCGATCGACAAATCTCGTGTATTTTTTTTCCATTCTGTAAATTTTCAGTGACGACAGTTATCAATTTCTTCTTCTTCTCATACATACTCAGAAATACGTACATAAATATATTCGCCACGCTAGCTTGCAAAAATAACAGTGTTGCAAGTTTTACGTCAAGAATCGTGTAACATAATTTTATCTATTAGTAGGTCATTACTTTGGGGCCGGGTTGATGTTCCGAATTTGAAAAGTTCCGAAAGCGCCTAATTCCGAATTATTTGGTGGCGCAATTTGAAGTAAGGAAGTCGAACTTTTACGAAATGACAAAATTTCGAAGGGTCGAAAAGCCTATGGATCAAAGTTCCGAAATGCAAGATTCCAAAAATTCAAGTTACGGTAGAGCAAAGTTTTGATAGGGTAAAATTCCGAAAATTAAAATATACTCACACAACGTAGTTTACTCGACAAGAAAAAATCAGAATGACCAGGATTCCGAACGTAAAAATATCGAAACTCCAAAACAACGAAATGTCAAAGTGGTGAAATTTCACCAAGCTAGAAATTTACAGAACTGAAAATCTTCGAACAGTCGAAATTTCGGTGTTTCGAATTTTCAATTTTCTCATTTTCACACTTTCGAAACTTAGATCTTTCTTTAAAGTTTGATTTCCCTACTTCAAGTTTCGCCGAAAAAAAAATCGGCATTTCGCGCTTTCGGAACTTTTCAAATTCGGAATTTCAACCCCGCCTCATTAGTTTCTTTGAATTAGATAAACTCTTTAAAATATATAATAATATGTTTTCGACAAACGCGGGGACTACACGTTGACAAATTGCCTTTGGCAATTATTAATGTAAAGGAGAGAACAAAAGTGCTTTGTGTAATTATTTTCCATTATACGTTATACTTGAAAGAAAAGTTTACTGTACGTGCAGGCTAAATATAAATCGCGATTAATCGCCACCTCGAAAACATATTATAAGTATAAAGACAGTGATGTTTTATCTGACCTATCGAATAAAAAAATATATACATAAGATTGCTAAACCATGTTATTATGCGAGAAGAGGCTCTCTTTGTTAAGTGCAGGGCCGCTTTTTCCGTCAACGTCCCGCTATTCTTCTTTTTTAATTTGTTTTTTTTTCCCTCGGGGATCGTACGTTAAATAGTAGCACAATAATGTAAAAAAATATCGGTTTCAATTTTTCTCCGAGGTTTTTTTAAACCTGTTCTTTTCCGAAAAATATAGATTCTTCTTTTATCGTGACAGATGCGAATGGCTCTAATTTTTATAACGGTAAAATTTGACAAATGTGATTAACAAGTGGATGAAATATTCGCTGAAAATTTGCTCAAGTTTACAAATGAAAAAATTTCATCAATCCATCGAAATCGTTGAATCTGCTGATAAATTATGTGATTCCTCGCGATTCTTGCCCAAGAAAATAACGTTTGAAACATGATTGAAAAAATGAAACAGCTTCGAAACGAAATACCCGAAAAATACATACGAATGATACATATATTAAACAGAAAAATGGTGAAAGTATTACCTATGTGAAAAAATTCTTTCTTTTTCAAAAGTTTAACCGCGTTGGATATAATTGTTTTCACGACCTCGAGAAGTTAAAATATTTACTGCTGAATAAATAAATAAATACAAAGTACAAGACGGGTGAACTCGCGAGTATAAATGTCAATAAGCCGATATTCGTTCAAGTGCCTTGTACATTCGACTGCGTTACTAATTAATACGCACATCATTATGCTGTGTGTAAAATAGTGCGCAAGAGAGAATTTCACCGATTTCCAAACCGATTTGTACGGACGATTCGCAGATCGATAAATAACTGATTACTTAATCGCGTATTCAAAATGCCTGGGTGGCTATTTTCCATCGGCCACGACGCTCTCCCCATTGCTACGAATAATAGGTAAGCTGTAATAGCGCCGAATGACGAGATAGAGATTTAAAAAGTGAAACTCTGCAGTTGATTGATTGGGAGTTGAATGGACTCAGTTTTAAAGGAATAGAAATATAAAACCGCATATGAAAATAAACATTGTTCAGTTGTTAATATATTTTGAAAAAAATTGGATATAATATTGTCATGTTTTTTTTTCCCCCCGTTTTTCATCATTTTATTATTTGTCCAGTTGTTATTGTGGATTACAATCCATTTTGTATTTACAGATTAATTATGCACGAATCGTTTGCAGTAAATTCTACATATGGCGTTAATATTCTCTCTGGGAGAATAAAGTTTATCAATTTCGTTCAATAATTATAATTGGTCAATCGGAAATTCAGTTACATATCAACAACATCACACGTAATTCGTGATTTAAATTATTTAACGAAATTTTGTATTATAACGAGATCGAGAATCTTGATTGGAAAATAATCGGTTCCATTTTGCAATCCGCTTAGGATCGTGTTTGTGTTATTCATTTCTTTCCAACAAAGTCCATCGGGCAACGGACCTTCGATTTTTTTCATTTGCGAGTAATATAGAGTTCAGTGGCGTGTAATAATATGCTGTTATCGTATATATGGTTGATTCTAGCCATGGCTACTGAGCTAAGAATAATCGATGCATCGATTAATCGAGTTCAAAAAAAAAAAAAAAAACTGAATGGGCGACAATTAATCGATTATTTCGCATTTTTTTGTAATGATGTATTTGAAACTAAAATTTCATTTATCGTTCACTTATTACATCAAATAGGTACTTACAATTAGTAAGGAAGACAATGATAATAATTGATACTTTAATCACATAAATTGATATTGTTTTGCGTCGTTCGTGGGAGTAAAAAACAAAAAGCGATTGTGCGGAAAAATAATCGAGTCGGTCGATTAATCGAGTTTCAAAAATAATTGATTATACTTGATTAACCGGTAAAAAATAATCGATCTAGTCTAAAGTCGATTATTTTTGGTCGTCAATTGATTCGTTTTTGTTAATTAAGGAAAGGAGCGTCAAATTCGACGCGAAGGATTGTAGTAATCTCGAAAAATCAAGTATCATTATCATGCCAAAGGATATTATTTCAGATAATTTTGTCACCAACAACGAGGCAGAATCCATTAAATTTACTGAAATAATTTCGGACAGTTTTTTATTTGTTGCCGAAAATTCCCATACCGAAGGGTCCGTAACCCGTCATCACGCGGTCAACAGGTCGTGCCAACTTTTGTGTTCATATTCATATTGTTCATATATTTTGTGAACAACACGTTAAATTTGCTAATTTTAAAAATATCCTTTTTTATCTCTGTTCCAGAATATTTGTCAATAGAAGTCTGCATCTCGAAAATATCAAGTTCTATGGATTCGATATGGACTACACACTGGCTGGTTGGTGTCGAATTTTATTGATTTCTTTTAACGTTAACACTTCGCTCGATTGAAAATATATTAATTATATCGACTAATCCGGGTGACGTAATGGAATATTATGTCAACTCGGTTTAGTCACTTTTTTTATTTAAAATGAAAAGTTCGCGAAGAGACCGTGTTGAAATTTGTTATTCAGTATTCCACCATCGTGTAATTAAACCAATCGAACCAATGATGTTGCAGAACAGTCTTCTGATCTTAAATATTTATATTTATGTGAAATCCGAAATCGCTTGAAACCCAAATTGTCAATTTTAATCCAAAACTCTAATAAATAATCACGGGTCATTTAAACTGAGTTGCGACCTGAAATTGTCATTGGACCAAATGTATGTCATATTTTCTATCACTTTAGATTCATTCGAAAATCTATGTGTTTTATGTTATACATTTTTCTATGGAAGTATATTTTTTTACAGAGTACAAATCTCCGCAGTACGAACAGCTGGGTTTCAATCTTCTCAAGGATCACTTAGTGTCTCTGGGCTACCCGGAAGAAATTAAAGAATTCGAATACGATCCGAGTTTCCCTGTAAGAGGCTTATGGTTCGATACTCTTTATGGAAATTTATTGAAGGTTGACGCCTACGGAAACATTCTCGTATGCGTCCACGGTTTTGAATTTCTCAAACAGTAAGCTAAACGTTTTTCGTTCCACGATACCGAGGCATCCTTTCTTTCCCAACTTCCATTATTTGTAATCATTAATTTATCCGTTGTTTCAGCTCCCAAGTTTACGAACTTTATCCAAACAAGTTCTTGCAGCTCGACGAATCGCGAGTTTACGTACTAAACACTTTGTTCAACTTACCTGAGACTTACCTGCTGGCGTGTTTGATAGACTTTTTCACAAACTCACCTCAGTACACACCAGAAAAGACTGGCGTAAAGGCCGGCGAGCTCACTATGAGTTTCAAGAGTATTTTTCAAGATGTCAGGAACGCCGTTGACTGGATACATCTCCAGGGAGATCTGAAAACCAGAACTATACAGAATTTGGACGACTATGTTAAAAAGGACGAAAGGCTACCGATGTTCTTGACAAGGATCAGAGAGAATGGTGCCAAAGTTTTTTTACTCACAAACAGCGACTACGTGTTTACAGACAAAATTATGACCTACCTCTTTGACTTTCCTCACGGAGCGAGAGTGAGTAGTGTTGTATATTTTCAAAATATATAAATGTCACAAATACTTTCTCTTCATCTTTTTATTCTCGTTTCATTTTGTTTGTTGCTTTTTTAGCCAGAGGATCCCCACAGAAATTGGAAAACTTATTTCGACATTATTGTTGTCGATGCTAGTAAACCACTATTCTTTGGCGAGGGTACGATCCTCCGTCAAGTTGACACCAAGACTGGGGCATTGAAATTGGGAACTCATAGAGGACCTTTACACTTAGGTAGACTTGGAGAAAAAAAATAATAACAAATCTGATAAGAATTTTATGGAAAAACTCTAATTCACCTTTGTGCTTTTACAAAACACAGGCGAAGTATATTCAGGCGGTTCGTGCGACGTATTCACTGAACTAATTGGCGCCAAGGGCAAAGACGTTCTATACATTGGTGATCACATTTTTGGTGATATATTGAAAAGCAAAAAAATACGGGGTTGGAGGACATTTTTAATCGTTCCTGAACTCGTTCAGGAACTTCATGTTTGGACAGACAAATGTCAGCTGTTTGCAGAACTCCAAAGCCTTGACGTTATGCTCGGGGAAATGTACAAGTAAGTGTGCTCGAAGCTGGCATGCAATTGTGGTGACATCAGAGAAGTCACAACTAATCAGAGAAAATCAGAAAACTCGCCCAACATTTTTGTTTTATCTGGAAATGAGAATCTCGTTTTTGCATTTATTAATTTCTTTCGAAGTAATACTTTGTAACCTCGGAAAATTTTTTGAAAACAGAAAAGTAGAGAGATTGCGATTTCCTGACATTTTGGTTGTTATTTCCTCAGCTTTTTTTTTCCAATTAAAATGACCGGTTTTTCATTATTTTCTTCATAGAAATTTAGATAGCAGTACAAAAGAGAAACCAGACATCTCAAAACTTCGGGCGTCGATAAGGGATGTTACGCACAAAATGGACTTGGCTTATGGTATGATGGGTTCTCTATTTCGCAGCGGAAGTAGGCAGACGTTTTTCAGCAGCCAGGTCGTGAGGTATGCCGACCTCTATGCGGCAACGTTCCTGAATCTAATTTACTATCCGTTTTCCTACATGTTTAGAGCACCTGCAATGCTGGTTGGTAATCCCAAGATGCGTTTCCAGATCGATAAACGGTTTTCATAAATAATTATTCATAACGCGATGCATGTTTTTGTCACATATTTAGATGCCTCATGAAAGTACGGTCGCACATGAGCAGAGATTTGTTATGGAAACTCCAATGATCAGTCGATCTCGCACATTCAAGCTCACAGACGAGGAAGAAGATCAGGGAAAAGTATTCAGCGTAAGTTTTCACATGGAAATATAGGCACTTCCGTGATAGCTAATTACAGAATATTAACTAACTTTGTTGTATCCTCTTAGCAGGGATTAGTCGACATCGATCATACAGGGAGTCAGATACCACATGCAAGGCCTGAAACACCTAGAAATGTGACACATACTCACGACGAAGATTGTAGCGACGAAGATAGCGACTCGCAAAAGCAGGCCAATATCGAAGCACGTAAATTGTCATTGAGAGAAGTAAATTAGATAAGCCGTTAGATGTTGACTATTGATTATTCAGTTTTTAAACTACTCGAATTTTGGCTTTCACCACTGGTCAAATTGTTTGAAGCTTTTAGCCCGTTTATAGGCAAAGAAACAATTGATAATTCTACACGTTGGCGTGTTGTGTAATTAAAATATTGCCGATGGTCTTTATGTAATATACATGATATTGTATACGACGAAAAAAATTTAGTTATAATAATTATTGTTAAGCAACAAAAAAGGACTAGCAACGCCGACGGGTGAATTCAACAAGTTGAGAGGGCAATATGCCCAGTCGTTTACTTAGATTAAGAAGAAATGTTAAACAAATTTTTAGATATCTAGAGACGTTGTATATCATCTGACAATATTGTAATCGTTACATATTACCGTATATGATATGAAATTATAATAAATTATTTTTTATTTACGTTCAGTCAATACTATAGTAATCTTCATAATATATAATAACTTGGAAGGTAGGGGAAAAGAAATCTGCAATAATGGTGCTTGCATGTTGATAAAGTAGTTTTTACTAATCAAATCAATTTTAAAATGGAGGGAAAAAATGTCAAGAAATTGGAAAGCACAGTGTAACAAAAGTCGGAATTCAAAGTGAGATACGTAGCTTAGTTTTTTCACCAGATATTTGAATTATACATACGTACAAAATCCAGAATTACAAAGTTTGCATACGTATAAGCATACAGGTAGACAGAATCTAGCGCTATTTAAAAAAAATTGAATTTACTACGTTATGAATTTTTTATAAATAAAATTTATCTTATACTCCTGACAGGCTAGTAATTTTGAAATCCTGGAATGACATGACATGAAATTAAATATAGCTACTGATGAAACACACCAGATGAACTATATCGTTTTAGTTGAAATCAAAAAACTGATCGATCATAAAACAACCGTTCCTGTCTATGATAGTCTGTAAAATGAAATCCGTTTTTATTAGACAGTGTAATAAGTACACAGTACAATTGTTCTGTGAAATGAGAGTATATTTTCGTTATTTACTACGGTGTAATCTATTTTACATGAACAGTTCATCGAAATACTCTTCGAACTCTTCCTCCCTTGATTTTTCATTGCTATCTGTGGGCTTGTCCTTCCAAATTTGCGATTCCTTAACGGTTTTTTCTTCCTTTTTGTCGTCGGCTTGATCTTCCTTTTCAACTTTAACTTCAATTGCGTCCCTTACCATAGTAGTAGACGTCGCCAAAACTTCTTGGACGTCAACAGTTTTTCCTAATCGTTTTAAAGATCTTCTTCTTTTCACCTCCCGCTTTCTACTATGATGATTTAACTTGAGAGAACATTCTGGACAAAGTCCTGGAAATTAATAAATTTATATGTACTGAACAAGGAAACTGGTCATAAGTTTTTTACAAACAAACGTCGGAGACTCACTCAATTTGACAAGCGCGTTTTTCTTCTCTCCATGCTCGACATAACCGAAATTTACTTCCCAAGTTTTGAGCTCATTCTTTTCTACACATCTCTTGTTTCCACATTGAAACTGACCCTTGCCTATGACAACTTCGTTCTCTGTTCTCCATCGGAGAGCAACCTGAGTTTTAAAAGTGGAACATAAAGCAATGGCGTATTACAAAGCAAAAGTAAAATGGATCAGCGGAAAGAGGTACCTTGTTTTTTTTGTAGTGGGTCAAATCGGATATGCAGTACTCCTTGAACAATTTGTCATAGTATTTTTTTGCCAGTCTAGTTTCCCACGAATCGGGTACGTCGTTATCTTCGCTGTGCCATAAAAATCTGTGCTGATCCCGAATAACATCGGCGTCTGTTTTGTCCCGCGACCTCGAAAAACACGCCGAAACGTCATGATGAACAGGAAGATTATTTTATTATCATCATGTCTCTGGTCAACAGATAACTATCATTCCATCTATTCGAATGCATTTCGAACCTTGTTTTTTTTTTTTTTTTCTAGTAAGTAATTCTCACTTACGTGTCCCGTTTCAAGGTTATGGCTGAACCTTTTCTCGTTAAAAAATAATCATTCATCAACTTCTTGTGACGATCATATGCCGAGAGGTTCGCATATGCAGGAAACATTATATCAACGTTTCGGTTTTTCCATTCAATTACTCGATTTTGCAAAAAATCGCGCTAAACGCGGCTGACACTCAAATTCGTCTTTCTGCACTTGTCAGATGGATTCTTGGTTACGTTTACTGTAGAATAAGTCTATGAATATAACGCAGTGTGTGAGTAGAAATCGTAGAAATTGATTGGCTGGTTTAAAATAACAACCAATCAGATTCTACAATTTCTGCAGTTACGCAGAAGTGTAGCCATCATCGCCATTTTGTATTCATTGTTGAAATTGAAATGCCAAATTATATACCGCCCACTAAAATTTATTTACTCTCAATTTTGTTTACCCCAATAGCTAGTTAAAATTATAAAAAATAAAGTTCGATAGACTGAGTAATATACTTAACTGTTTATCACCCGTATAAGAAATCAGCCAAAAGGCAATAAATTAGCTAGTGTAGCGATCCCTTGACACATAAAGCGCTCAAGCAGTCAAATTCGTTCCTTTATGATTCATATCCAAAGGAAAACGTTTAGAATTATTTTTCACTGCTATAGAAGTTGAAAACATAGAATAAAAAGTTATATATCAAAGATAATTAATAAACCAATACAGAGTTCTGAAATTTACAAGACTCCACCCCAAATGTGAATAGTTTTGATACGAGTAGTTTGCGCATCACGAGTGGTCGTGGTCTTTGCACGTGGCCTCCGATGCTTTCTGCTATCAACCGCTACTCTCGGTAGAAGTTTTAACGTTTTAAAAGATCGCTTTATTTCGTTATAATAGGCATAAGTTGCATTCACCGTTGTTGTAAAAATGATCAAAGTACTGAATCACTGTTGTTTCGATGCTCGCGCTAGTCTTACAGATAACCTTAAATCCTATGTTACAACCCTTGACGCAATTCCCTACGAACTCGGATAACTAGTTTCAAGACGAATACAACTGGCTAGGATATTATTACGTATATTATACTGTGAGTGTAATAACATGTAACACTTTCAACGAAGCAAAAAACATTGTTAAATTACTTTTAGGCTAATAATCGAATACAAGTAACCTAACTTTAACTGATATTTGCCCGCCGTCTTATCTGTAGCAAAAGCATTGATAAACTAAAAGGAAAACTTGTTACTAACGTCATCCGATCGATTCATACCCGCAATTACCTAAGTTTCACAGTCCAATCATCACAACACAACTCCATCAATACCCTTTGATTTCAGAGAATGAGCATAGCTCGTGGGGTGACCCAACTTGGAAGTCGGGTCAATCAACTGAAAGAACAAATATTCTCACCAAAAAACTTATTTTACACCAATATCGCAATTTCCGTATCTCTCTCCGGCGTTGGTGACATTCTAGAACAGCATTACGAAATTCTTCAGGTAACGCAATTCCGTATTTTTTATAAATTCAAAACTCATAGCTAATACATATTAACAAACATAAGTATACTTACATTCAGGGTACCTGGGAAAAATGGAGTCCTGTAAGAACAAGACACATGGCGATATCTGGTATGTCCGTCGGCATAGTGTGCCATCACTGGTACAGATTTCTAGATCGAAAAATGCCGGGTAGAACAATTGGCATTGTCTTAAAGAAGGTATTGGTTGACCAAATGGTGTGCTCTCCTCTTTGCATAGGAATGTTTTTTGTAACATTGGGTATACTGGAGAGAAATACCTGGACAGAGTTTAAGCAAGAAATCAGAGACAAAGCCCATCAGTTGTATCTCGCAGAGTGGATTGTCTGGCCACCTGCTCAAATCATTAATTTCTATTTCTTACCCACCAGGTTCAGGGTGCTATACGATAATACCATATCTCTTGGCTATGACGTGTATACCAGCCAGGTTAAACACGACAAACCAGTAGCTGAAGATAAATCTGAATAACTCAGGCATTTGCTAGATTTATCACTACTTACCTAGTTAATTGAAGATATTCTGTTAGAAATTGACAAGAATATTATACCATTGAATTCAAATCGATGTCATGTACTACGAAAGACGAAATTCATGTTAGTTTTAATGTATCTAATTACTACAAATATGACTCTGGGAAATGGTACCAAGTGCTTTTAGATTTAAATATTATTTATATCACAATCATAATTCAATTGCGGTTTCTAAAAACCATTGTATAAAGTACAGAAATATTAAATTATATATGTGCTAGAAGCAGTGTAAGAAAGAAGAATCAACTGTACATAGGGGTATTTACAAAAGTATGAGCAATAGCAGATTTTAATAAATTCAACGATTCTTTAAAATTTCTGTCGAGGGGTGAATCACAAGTGAAATTTGGTATACAGTAGGTAGGTAATATTATGAGATGTTTGGAGATGATAGGCGAAATTACAGAAAGATTTTGGTGAATTATCAGACTTTTTTTTAAAGATATCTAGGGATTCTTACAAATACTGCAAGAATTCGAAGAATTTTGAGACATTTTTCAAGATATTGCAGCGCAATAATAAAAGAAAACGTTGGGTGATGTTGAAGAAATGAAAAATTGTACGAAATTTCGACAGTGGATTACCCCTCGATTTTCGTTTCCGTACTTTTAAACACGATCCTAGTTCATTAACTGGCAGTGAAACAACGATGAAAATATTCAAAACATTCCATCGTGTATACCGATTGGTACCAAGACAGCAATAAAGAGCAACAAGTTTCGCGCAACATGCCTCCAGTCATTTGGTACAGCATAAGGGGCCAGAACATGGGTCAGCCGGCAAATCTAAAGTGGTAAAAAATATTTCAAAGCATTTTTGCATTTTCATAATAAAATTAGATGACCAATAACTGTGGTTCTTACCTCGTGACTTGCGCAGATAAAAATAAACGATGTGACTAGCAGATTGAGCACTGGAAATCGTGGTAGTAGAACTAAAACTCCATGGGAATCTGCAGCCAGCCAAACGTGTCCCTGACCAACAAGCGTTTCCAGACTAATCCGACCTAGACCAGCCAAAAGCGCAGAGTGCTTTCCTCGCAGAGCCAGTGATGCATTTCTTAGTACAATGTATCCGACGATCTAAGCACATGTCACAAAATTTTTACATTCGATTACACACTTATACATGAATGGACAATAGTGTTACTTCATGCTGGCACAACAGAGTTTTTCAGCTTCAACAGATATTTAAATTACCGGTATAAAAGCGACATAAGAGTGAACTTCTTCACATTCTGAGGCAGAATGGCAAATCATTGTGAATGTACTATACGCAGCAAGAGAAACTAGTGCCAGTACAGGGGCCAGTGCCATTCCAGGAACATGATCAAGCCTCTGCAGCACTAGCAGACCTGCACCGAATCCAACACCCCAAGCAACACTGTATCTGTCGACACGCCATCGGGACCACCATTCGCGTATATCGTCATCTGTGGTTACGAAAAGTGCCTTCCATGGGCGGGTCACGAAAACCTTCTCAAAAAACACCTGACCGGATTTCGATCCAATGATTAATATTAGAATGGATGGTCAACAATATTTTTATCTCTAAATATATTAAACCAACCTCGGACATGTAGAGAATAGTTATGACACTCATAAGTCCTAGTAATTTTAAGGCTAGGTATAACAACGCCCTTGGGCCGTGCTCAGCCAAACTCCCTGAGTGAACTCTAGGCGGTAACCAAGCCAAGACATACACGACCAGGAACCAAAATGAGACCAGTGGAACGAAGTGGTAAAACTGATATGGTCGATTCATACACAAGCATAACGATACAGTGAGCAAATTGAGCCTGAAAAGAACCTAGAGAGCATCGACAGGTAGTAAGATTTTTAAATTGTTTTCTTTCTTTTTCTTCTTTGCGGACAAAGAAAGGACGAATTTTCTTGCCGCCAAATTCTCTTACCCTCGCAAATCTGACCAGGGATACATCCCCCCTCTGCCAGAAATAACAGAAATGCCCGTAGCCTGATAGAAATAAGTAAGCAGAATTGATCAGCCTTAAGTGCATGTAAATCGGGAGAACATTTCTTGCTCCCGTTACATGGTATATTAGCACTACAGCTTGCATAAGTCCTCGCAACTCATCTGTTTGCTCTCTGTTTAGAGCTCTGGGTCCTCCCTCTCTTTCCTCGGTAAAAAACAGACCGAGAGCCAATATGTATCCCAAGGGTAACCAGAAGCTGAATTCGCTGTAGTATTTGTTTTCTTTCATGAAGAAATTCGTCCTGTAATGTTTCAATACAAGTTTAAATTAAAATTTCAGTATCTTGAACATGATGGGTTCTGGTGCCCAGCTTACCTGTCGCATAGGTAAAAATATGCCAAAATAACTGATAGAAGTGCCAGTGAGGTAATTAGTGAATAAAAATTCTTCTCCTGATTTTGTTCAGACTTAGGATCATCGCATTCGGTTAATTCATCGTTATTTTCCACCTCCTGGAGCATCACTCGCGAGTACAAGTGGCCTGAACGGTACTGATTAATCCTTCGGTAAATCCAAGCACTGGTACCCATTACTGTGCTGAACGATCAAAGCATACCAATTAAAGAAACAGGTTGTTAGGAATGAGAGAGAGCAATTTTTTAACTCTCACCACAATGCTAAGACAGAAAATGTCAGCAGTTGTAAAGTCGTGGCAGCTTCTGGATAGCTGCAACAACTGCCATCATCAAAATTCATGTGATCATTACAGTACGTGTTAAGCAGAAGTTGTACTTTGTGGCGCAGCGACAGAGGGCTAGCCAGATAGCCGTCTGGACTTTGTTCCAAGACTCCAGCACCAACCAATTTACTGCTCTCCCAAAGATGGGCCGAACTGTGAGACAGTATCTGTTGAGTGTTAAATTTTTTTTTCTTCTCTTACCGAGTTTAGTTGGGGGGGTATATGATAAACGGCTAAAAAATTGGGTGACTTTCGGGAATTTATACCTCAACAACCGATGATTCCATTCGTTTGCGATGTATTTTATTCAGACGTGTATAGATCAAACTTCTTTCACGTGTTTTTTTATTCAAATTATTTTTCAGCAGCACTGTTATTGACGATAAAGTCAACCATTTCACTTGGTGGCATCTTTTGAGGTGCCTATGATATATCAAAAACGGCTCAACTAATGTACTTATTTGGTGCCAATATTCTTGGATAGTTAATCCTCTTCGCTACCATGTCACTTTTTTGCCAATTACAATTTTTTTCTACTTTTTCGTCAATTAAATAAAAATTTCCTAAATTTTGCTTCAAACAGGTGCCATTTTGGCAGAGAAAAAAATTCTTGTATGAGAAAGAGGATAAACTGGCCAAGGATACTATCTTTAAATTTAGAGTAAATTCATAGGCCATATTTGAGTTTTCGTGGACACCTTGAAACATGTCAACGAACGAAATGGTAGACATTATTAAAAATAACAATGCTTTCTACTGATTAATTCAAATCAAGAAAAATGTATGCAGATAAAGCTCGATCTACAGACTTTTGAACAAAACAAACCCCATCAAATTGAACAATTTGTAGTCAAAATGTCAATTTATGAAATTCACCCACTTTTTATGCTCTTCATATGCATATACCCCATTAATCGTTCTTAATTGCTAATACATCTTATTTTTTTTTTTAAAGTTAAAATGATGTCTTGAAAAATGTCTGCTCTGAATCACCTCCGTAGCTGCCTTGTTGCATACATTGATCTTTGTGTTGTCGATACTGGAAAGTTGCGAGGGAAGTCTTTCCTTCAGTACTGGATCCTGCATCATCCAAAGAAGTCTAATTCCCTTTTCAGCTAAGGCATCTGCAGGTTGCACGAGTCTGACAAGTCCTCTACTGTAATCGGTATACAACTTCACCTCGCTAGCGTTGTTTACTAGAATATCAGCTGCTGCACACCCGGCAACTACCATACTTGGCGCTGGGCCATCCTAAAATATAGCAAATCGCTTTTCATTTGAAACTTTAAATTTGTTTTGGCTTGATATTGCTGTCAGTGATTCTTACACACCATCCAGCTTCTGAAATCTTCTGACATAGTATCATCCAATCTCGGCCGCCACAGGAACTGTACATTTAGTTTTAATTGTACGTCATTGAAACTCAAATCTGCATTCTCAAGCAGCTTTGCTGAGTCCGCAGGTTTTCCATCGACGCTGAACTGTGATACAAACGACTTGTACAATTGCTGAACCCTGGCATCTCCGGTGAATACAAAGTGGTTTCGGTGACCCATGAATGCCAGATACCTGAGGCATCTCCGGCTGTCCCTAAGATTATATCAGGACCAATTTGAAGAAATAAGTAGAATAAATGAAAGGTGTAGATTAGGCTCAATAATTCAGTTGAAACTAAAATCAGATTCCCCAGATCGACAATCAAGAATCATCCGAAGTAATGTTATGGGTCGATTGTGTGTCTTGCAGTTCTGATGTTTTTACGTATTTACCAGTTATAGTCTTGCTAATTAATTAAGAAATCATTCTGATTTGCTATATTGCCTTGAAAATAAAAAAATCCACAAAATAAAAAATAATTGTAAGATGTCAAGTTGTAGCATTTGAATTTAGTCGTAAATTATCCAGTTCTTTAACCAAATAGATTTCAAGTCATGAAACGTAGGTATCAGTTTCCATGTATATAGAGATAAGAAATATTGACTATAAGATTAAGTTGCTCAATATGAAGTGAAGTAATTTTTCCCCTGTATCAAAAGTTGGAACTCCTAACAACTCTCTGAAATTGTATTTTCAAGAAGTGATAGATTAACGAATTTCGTTCACTAACATGCTGTTATAGAGCAATATTTTTTGGATACTTAAAAAATATCATCACACATTATGCATAATAGTATCTGTAAATAACTGTAAGACCCAATTTATAATACGAGGAAAATTTTTTTGCACATGATTTTCCCCCGTAATGTAAAATACTTGAGAGCTGTTTCGAAGTGATTTTGAATTTCAGCTAAAGCGTATTGTGTATCCTACTTCAGAAACACAATTAGCTGGAAGAAAAGTGAGAAAAATGTATTCTTTTGTGATTCTACACTCCATTTACAAAAAAAAAAATCCATGCCAATTAAAGCTTCTTCATAACAAAATCGAATTCTACAGCTAGAGGACAAGAGAATCTCACAGTTTTGTTTTCGATGGTTCACAAAACAAAGATTGCTTTCCAGTAAATAACTATTGATTGGAACTATTTAAAATAGTTACGTTTGGGTATAATGATGCATCATGCATCCATAGGGTTGCCATTCCTTGTCACCTTTATACCTTCCCTCAGTCAAAAGCCATCTGCATGAGTCACTCCCTTAAAATTCAAGGAAAAATTGTGCAGAATAAAGAAAGAAGTAATGAGATTTTATTCTCACAAATATTCTTTACCGTAAATAAGATGCATCACACCATGATATACGATGAAACAGAGAACTAAAGCTGCGGCAAGTTTTTTTGCACTAGCAACAGTTATCAGGCTTATGAAGTGCTCTGCGGACGTCATTCTTTGTTCTTCTGTTTAATTTTTCGTTGTATTTTTTTTTTTTTCTCTTAACGCCGCAAGCGGATTATTTGAAATTTCTGAAATTATCCCATTCCTTAAAAAATTTCTTTCACCACCGGCACCGAAACCTTTTTCCTAGTAGGCACCATAACCTCAAACCACCTCGGTAGCTTGAAACAAGATATTTTGTATTTTTCATATGGCGTGAGTAAACATTGTCAAGTTCAAATCTTATTCCGGAAATAATCGCAGTGATTATTTTACATCGACATTTTTTGTTTCCAATTTTTACACGCCGCAACTTTAAACGTCAAACCGTGATTAACGCGTCAAGTCCCAGAAGAGATGCAAAGTCAAGTTTGAATGTCAGATATATTTGTAATTCCAGGTCAGGTTAGATTCAATGGCTGAATGATTTTGGACATTTTGGACCGGTTTGAAACTGACTGCATGCGGTGCACTTTGAGCGCGATTTCCTCAGTTTTCAACTAATAGCAGCGGAAAAAATCTAGGAAAAACATTCTGAAAAAAAATTTGCATCGGCTGTTCTCAATGATCTATAGCTCTAATTAAAATTGCCCAATTTCAATTCGTTGTTAGTATTTCTTAAACTTCAAAATATACCCAATTGAATGATAAGAATGGAAAATGGAAACACAAATCAAAAACCCACCCATAATATTAATAATTACTCTGGCGATTTCATGAACAATACAGACAAAATTCAAAACCTATGATACAAATTTACGTTTGTGTGTAATCGATGTATATTATTGAATAAAGAGTTAGATCATCGAAAGGTCTAAGATAATATATAGCACGAAAGCGAACGATTAAGGAAATTAATTTTACACTACTCCAAAGGAAAACCGGAGTCATCATCAACTTTTCAAGTAGCTACCTTTTAGTATTTGTATGATTATACCTATGTATGTATGCATACCAGGGTGTGTAAATATAAATCATTTTTTTCTTGGAAACAGGTTCTAAAGTTTTGTTTAGGTATATAAATGCGCCTGTTAAAATTTAACATTAAGATGTTGCGCATTGCACTTTTCTATTTTTGATAAGAATAACATGAGAAAAATTGGTTTTGCTCTTCTGATTTTCACAATTAGCTAACGATGCATCGTACAGAAGTAACAGGTCCCTAAATAATTTTTGATCTCAAATAACTTTTGAGAGAGTATATTTATCACAAAATGATAAGGGACCTTTTTTGCAGATAATTCAGTTCCCTACAAAAATATACCTGTGAATTTTCTGTACGCATCTTTAGTTAGTTATAAAAATCACCAGGAGCAAAAACCATTATTCGCATGTTATTCTTGTGAAAAATAGAAAAGTAGCTTAACTTTCAACAGGCGTATTTTTGTACCTAAATGAAACTTTTGTACCTGTTTCTGAGAAAAAAAAAACAATTTCTTTTTGACACACCGTAATTCATACGTAACATGTCGTGTATATATAAATATATATATAAATATATTTATAAATATATTTACAAATATATTTATAAATATTGGGGCTCTGTAGAGGCACCTAAGAAACCAGAATCTGTGCTACAGAAATCAATAGTGCCAGATTGTATAATTGTCACATTTATTTACAATTGTTTTTAATCAGTATAATGTATAGACACAATAACTAAACCCTAATATTTAATCACAACCACGTATTTGACTAATTTTAATATATCCCAGATTGAATAATAATATTGTACAATACACGCGTCATATGAATTATAATTTATGTCTTGAAATATTGCACATTGTAAAAAAGCCTCTTGAAAAATCTACGATCTTACTCATAGAATTTGTACAACACATTTTAAAAATGTCTTGATAAATATTGTAGGAAATTTGAGAATGAATATTTTTTTGCCTTATCTATATACAAACACACGCATAGACGTTACAGAAATTACATAATCGAAACGTCAAATTTTTTGTCTATGCTTCTCAATTGGTGATGCGAATAAAATTTCTTCAACTCGCTAATTTCTGTACAGCCTGAGCTGATCTTCAAGCTGTTCCATTGAAGATACTTGAAAGGTATCGCTTTGTTCTTGGAGCAGCTTTAGGATGGCTGCTAACTGCTGTGCCTCCGCTCTGAAAAATATAAAGTATAAACACTAAAATGTGAAGATCAGTATTTTCGATGAGGAAAATCGACTCAAATACTCTTTCTCTATCGAACGTTGCTCCGGCGTGAGGTGTTTCTCAGCCAATTTCTGTTTCGCCAGTTTGTACTGAGTTTGCAAACTGCAGCGCTCTGCCTCAGATCCCATCTTCGCATCATGCTCACTATTTTCTACTGCCTTCTGTAATAATTAATCACTGATAACGATCTCCCAAAAGTTTAGTCACGCGACGTTGACAGTCATATTTTGTGAAACACACCTGCTTTATATCGAAAAAAGAACGCCCCCAGAAATTTATGCCAACAGCCAGGCACGAGATGATCATGCTGAAAGTGTAGAACCAGGTCAAATTGGCGTAATAAATTTGAATATTGCCAGCTAAGTCGTCGAACATCTCTATTAACGCGCACTCATTATTTTTTTCTCAAACGAAGATAAGTGTCCCGTGTCGTACGTATCACTTCAAGGTTAACTCGCATCGTAGCAGAAACTAGCAGAAGACGCAACGCTGACAGCCAGCAGACGGCGTGCGTGCGATTTACGATAAGCTACATAAACACACGTTTGGAAAGAGACCTGCACGCGTGGATATTGATAACATTGCATTTCGGGTTCCTTGAATAAGGCTCAAGAAACTGATTTGAGAAATGTCGAAGAAACTATTACCACGGGTGAACAGAATTTCGAAGTTATTTCAACCTCTGAATATCGTACCGAAAGACAGTAAACCCAGAGATGAAGCATCCTCCAAAAGTTATAAGGTACGATTCCCAAATTCATTGATGAATGCCAAATGTGTCGGCATGCTTTCTTCCTCTTGCTAATGTTTATTCTTATTTTTATCCAGCTTATGGTAGATATGGGGATAATTCGCCAGTCAAGCAACGGGATGTACAACTTGTTGCCTCTGGGTTTGCGAGCCTTGGAGAAGCTCAATACTCTCGTTGATGATGAAATGGCAAATATAGATGCTCAGAAAGTACTTCTGCCTCACCTTATACCGAGCACGCTGTGGAAGGCAACTGGTCGATTAGAAGTTGCTGAAAATGAGCTATTCATGCTACACGATCGGCATCAAAAACAGTACATATTAAGTCCTGTACGCTAAATTTTTATCGATCACTTGATTTTTACTAGATATAAAAAGCAAACGTATTTGGATGTTGCTGTAAAATCCTGCAGGCCATAGCCCGGACTGCATTGATATACTAAAAAAACATGTAGGAAATCAAAATGAAAGCTTCTAAATCAGATCGATTTGATAAAAATTGTTGTCAGTCTCATTTGGAGATTACACTTCTGCTAAAGAAGTTTTCAGTATCAGAATCTACTTTGATATATATTTTTCCACATCCTTTTATAGCAAAGCTATTCAGTTTCTGTTAGCCAATTCAGTCCAGAATGAATATTGAATTTCTTTATATTTAAAAAATCTAATGACCGTTAACATGAAAAGTAAAAAATGAGATTGAAGAGGTATACACAAAAAAATTAACATTTTCTCTGCAATTTATTACAACTTATGTCGCATTTCCTCATTCCCAGACCCACGAGGAAGCCGTCACCAGCCTAATCGCCTCCGTTAGTCCATTGTCAAAGAAGATGTTACCAATCAAACTGTATCAGATCTCAAGCAAATGGCGAGACGAAATGAAGCCTAGATTGGGTGTCTTACGAGGACGAGAATTCATTATGAAGGACCTGTACACATTTGACGCTGACTTGGATAAAGCAAAGGAGACTTATGACCTGGTGTGCAAAGCTTATGACAATCTCTTCCAAAAAATAGGCGTCGAGTTTGTAAAAGGTTTCATTAAAAACTGCTGTTTTCTTCTAACCCAAAGCTTTTTCTTCAAAGGCAAGCAAATTGGAGTTCATTTTTCTGAATATGTTTTCAGTCGCTGCTGACACCGGCATCATTGGTGGTTCATTTTCTAATGAATATCACTATGTATCAAATATCGGAGAGACTGTTGTTGTTAGTTGCACTAGTTGCAACTACTTTGCCACCACTGAGATTCACAACAAATCTAGTTGCCCGCAGTGCCAACGAGAATTATGCCATAACACGAGTGTCGAGGTAGTTTTTGGGGGAGGTGTATACGAGTAGAGGGCTGAAAAGGTCAGCGAATTTTGAAAATTCCTTGTTCTGTAATCGATTATTTCATTTGGTTGGGGTTTGTGTTTATTTAGTAGATCGAGGTTAGTTTAGATATTTTTTTAAATTAAAATTAATTGCTGGGTAGCATTGTTATTGATAATAAAGTCAACCATTTTGTTGGGTGACATATTTCGAGGTGTCCCCAATATTTCAAAATAGCTCAACTAATTTACTTCTTTGGAGACAGTAGTCTTGGATAGTTGTTTCTTTTTGCCATGATTTATGGTCTTTTTTTTTCTTACACACAAAATAGTGACCGTTTGAAATTGAAAATCGATTTCTGGTTCGAAATTTACATTTTTAATCGAACCAGGTATTTTTTTAGTTATTGTAAGCATTGCAAAACATTTCACTGTCGAAATGATTGATGTTACTGTTAATATCAATGCTTTCTGTAAATTGATTCTTAAACAAGCAGATGTGGGCTGATCTTGAAACATCAAGATCTAGTGAAAACTCAACTTAATAATTTTTTGTTAAACAATTTAATAATTCGTTGTCGAGATAATTCCAAAAATTCACCCAATTTTTCAGCTCTCTACTCGCATCTACCCGCGTAATAAGATGCAGATTCACTGTCATCACGTTCAACTATATTTTATGATTCGCTTGACATTCTGAAGTACGTCCGTTTTAATTTCAGGTAGGACACACCTTTCTCCTGGGAACCAAATATTCTGAACCTCTAAAGGCCACGTATACAGCCAATGGAAAACCAGTACCATTGGTAATGGGGTGTTTTGGATTGGGTCTAACTCGAATTCTTGGAGCAGCTCTTGAAATTTTATCAAGTGACGAAGAACTGAGATGGCCCCGCCCTTTGGTACCCTACAACGTTTGTGTGATGCCCCCAAAGGTGAATTTGATCACATATGGCCCACATCTCTATGCAAATTCTCATCTCTGAATCTTTATTTAGAATGGGAGTAAAGAAGCCTCAGCATCTCGTTATGCGGACGATATTTATCAAGTTATTGAGCAATCTGGTATAGATGTGATTCTCGATGACAGAACCCATTTCACAATTGGTAAACGCATGATCGATGCTAGGAGAACTGGGTATCCATATATCGTAGTGGTCGGAAAAAGATCCACTGAGCCCAGGCCAATGTTTGAAATACATGATCTTTACGAAGATAAACGGCTGGATTTAAGTTTCGAGGGAGTCATAGATTACTTGCGTACTACAAACGACGACCAAACCACTCGGTACGAGATGAACGAAGTGCGTTATAAATCAAATTAGTGCAATAATAGTAAGAAGTGTGATATAGGCTATGTAGGTAATAAAATTCCGTAATGTTTTCATGTACCATGCCGAACGAGGACATTGATTTTAATTAGGTACTTCTTAATCATCTGACTTGTTTTTTTTATTTCAAATCAATTTTAACTCTGTGATAAGCGTTATTCAGTACACCTCTAAGATTCCAGATGTTCTTAAATGATTCCGGCTGAACATTGTACATCGAATCTACAGCCTTAGCCCAAATTTCAACATTCTTATCCCCTTCTTTGACCGGGATTTCAACTTGCCACAACGTCCAACTCCAGTGACGTCCAGGTTTGGATAAATCTTGGCCAAAAAACTCAGCTGTATGCCAGGTGTCACCGCCATCGATGGTCACATCGACTCTAACTATTTTTTGGCCGCCACCTGACCATGCATATCCTGTGAAACAATAGATATTAATCCAGTTCAGTTACGACTGATTGTCGTCTGCCTCACCTGCGACTTTGATTTTTCCATTTTGAACTACAACTTGATCTCCAGATTGTGGAGTACAAATTGCAGAAATTACTGGCAATTCCTGTATCGCGGGTGATTTCGAGAAATCAACAGTGTCCCAATCAGTGCTTGGTGAAAACCCCTTGTAGTCACCCTGCTGCCATTGTGATTGACTTTCGTGCTTTGAGATAATGATTCGACCTGTGAAAGCATGCATTGTGCTTACAAACTGATGCGCCAACACATGCCAATAGCTTGTTTAACTTTTTATTTGCTGCTTCTCACCTAGCCATTTTACATTCCTCGCTCCTACCACTCCGGGAACAACAACTCTTATAGGAAATCCATGATCTCTGGGCAGAGGCTTTCCGTTCATTTCGTAAGCCAATATAACGTCCCCTTTAGGGTCTATTGCTTTGCTTATTGGTATACTAGAACCGTAAGGTGTGCTCGAAGGATCCAAGTCAAGTCCTTCAAACTGTGGATGAAAAGAAAACTGAAGCTACGCACTAAAAACTGTTCAAAAAATATTTCACATAATGGTATAGATTAATATTTGTACTTGTATGTGCTCATAGTCTTCCTCTTTGACGTTCAGATCGTTTAAGATATCGCACAATTTGGCTCCTGACCACGTTGCATTCCCAACAGCTCCGACACTCCAACTCAGACCTTTTACTGCCTTTACCTGTCGCGCAAGAGATAATAGTTTTTTAGAATCACGTACGAATATTTAATTCCCACTCAAGTCGATAGGTACCTTTGCCATCTCCGATCGTCTGTTACCAGCGCACATTATCGTGCTGCTCACAGTGTGCTTTGGATATTTCTTAATGTCATCTAGCCTTAGTACTTTCTTGGTATCCTCTTCTATCGCTATTTCAAGTTCATAAGTTTGAGGATCTACGTCAGGAACTGGAAGGTGATTTCTAACATAGAAAAGATCCCTGAGAACACAATTCAAATTTATCCAATTATTGGCTGTTTGTAACAGTGAAATTCGGGTGTGATTAATATGAAATGAAAGCAACTAACGAGGGTGTGTGAAAACTCTCAATTAACAACGGTGCAGGTGTTTCTGCATTGAATGGTTTCGGGTTATTTATTATTAAAATCTTGTGCCTCTGTGGATCGTTTGCGTAAGGATCCTCCATCCCTTCAACGGCGGTTGACGCTTCTTCCTTGGAAATATTTCCAATTCGCATTGATTCCAACAGATCGTAGATATCGCGCTTGTTGTGATTTGAAAAGATCATCCAAAACGGCTCAATGGAGCCGCCAGCAGCCATAATTATCTTTCCAGCACCACCAGGGTGCTTCTCAATAAAATCTGTTATGTCATAGACGCCTTGCTTGTAGGTCACCCAAATGCCAACATTCTTATTGTCGTGTTTAGCCACCTCTGACAAGGTATACGACTTATACCTCGAGTCAAATTCTCCGGGGCTAGACCTTTGTCCAGAGTGTGACTCAATTTCATGTTCCCGAGCAAAAGCTCTTCGCTTGTTCGATGTATAGTAATAATAAAATCCGAGTATCGATACCACGCCAATGCATCCGATGTACTTCTTATGTTCATCTTTTGAAAAGTTTTCACGTGACGAATTGTAACCTCGTTTGTGCAATAGATACTTATTCTTCAGAACGCATAAGGAACTGCTTCCCACTGGTTTTACCAATACTGCAGTTGATCTAAAGGAAGATGAAACGAAAATAGCAATAAGTAAAGACTGGTAAGTTGAATAAGGTTGGAGAGCATTGATAGGAGTTTATGGAATCGAGATTTCCCTGTTAGTCTTTTTCTAAGACTTTCGGTTTACATTGCAAAATATGTGGTTTTTAACAGATATTGAGATTTTTGGATATACGGTTGTAAGTCTAATCAAAATCAAGCTCGAATCATGATACTTACAAAACATTACTAATGCTCAACTTAATTGGTGGATTGCCAAAATTGTCAGCAATATGATAAAACTATAGAACTATTAGAAGTCTGTTTAACGATATTATCGCAGAAAATAACATGATGTTCTACAAACATGGAAAATGGTGTAGATTGTGTTGAAAAATTGATTGCTTAGCAATTAGCAGATGATACGGGTTTTATCATTAAAGTACGATAGTCGAGAAATGTGACATAACACAAATACAATGATAACCCCGGTTAAAAAACGTAATCACAAGTAACGAAATGCCGACAAAGAACAAAAACACTCATAGAAACGGTAATTTAGGTATAATTCTACTGTGATTTTGTTTAAAAATAAGTTCAACTATCCCACGGGATTTTTGCTAACAAGGAATGGCAAGTAGATCAGCCGCGGAAATAATGAATTACCTGTTTTTAGCACGGCAAAGTATCCGTAAATGTAGCATGATTTCCTGTTGGCAATGAATTCAACAATTTCTTAATAATCCGTTTTTGAAATTCCCTTGAAGACAAGGTGTGCACGTTCGATTTTCAAAAGATAAATAAACGATCAGAGGGAGAGGGGAGAGAGAGAAATCGCGGTTTGCGGTAATCGCTGATGAGAATCGACAACTTTCTCATTTAACTTTTGGCGACAATAACGGAATAACGTGTTCCGGGGTTTAGCACTACGGATTACACGCTTGTATTTGCGTGCGTAATACGAACCAATAAACAAATTCTTACGAGTTCTCGATTTCGACATAGTTCGGCAGGGAGGTTATCGCGCCACCTGGCAATGCCCGGCATTTATCGTCCGTTTGTAGTGCATGCAATCGCTGTCAGTGTCAATGTCATTAGTTTTTCAAACGGGGAAGAAAAAGTCCAATGACAAGTTTAATGATAAAATGACGAATACGGCGCGGCTGATGACCAGGGTTATTTTTACCCAGTTGCAACTTGTTATTGTTGCATCGTATGACGAGAAGCTGTGAACAGATACGTGACCTCAAGCAGGTGCGACCGTAAGTAAAAAAATGTAGGGTGTGTTCTTGCGCAGCCATCTCTAAGTAGCGATGTCTAAGAATCAACCATATGAAGGCTATCTTAGATTTTTAACCAATTACATTCGAAATCATTTAGAAAATGACTTCCATATGGTCGGTGCAGAACGGGACGAAAATGCGTCCGCCGAAGGAACACACCTTATGTTCACTGCTTACGCGCAGTACCGCCTGTAAACAAGCATCTGCATCGCACAATTTCCGCTCTCCCCTCTCGATTACACGTTTAATTTGATCACAGGTCATTACAGGTATTTATTAGATTAGCTGATCGGAAACCGACTGATCCAACATCGTGGTAATTTCCCTTAGCTCGGCTTGCTTCCCGTTTCGTCACGATTTCTGACACTTCGAGGTTAGGCCTTGCCGACTATCAGTGAGTACTGCGTATTGGAGTTGAGGCGCTTTTTACCTTCAAATCTGGTAATGTGATAATATAAAATCTGTTTACAGGTACATAGGCCGATAAATGGTGGCTCAAGGATAAAGCTCGAGACAAGATGACGATGGCGATGCGAAAGAGAAGCGGCTCTGGATCCAAGCGACAGTACAGGGAAAAAATATTACTTATATATGAGAGCTTCTTCAAGGGGGATGAACCCACACTTGCCAATCCTCATTTTTGGGATGAACTCTTTCTCCTCAAACCAAAGGTCTGTCGCCACTTGAACGTTTCTTAATCATTATCATTTGTATAAAGGCTCACAAGACACGGTATCTTTTTTTCTCTAATGCCCTATTAACCTGGTTACTAGAAGGAGGAGTTACTTGTTTTTCAGATTCAGAATTTTTCGACTTTGTGCTAAATTTGAATGATGTTATGTCAAATATATTTTTGTGTTTTTTTACAGTGCCATTCACAGTATGACGATTCAAAAAATTATGGTTTAAATGATGAATGAATAAATTCGAACTGTGTTATAACTCTCAACAGGATTTTTGTATTTTTGTAGAGTACTGTTCACAGAATAACGATTGCAAAAATTATGGTTGTAACGATGAATGGGGTTTAAAATGGAGTTTATTCCGTGTACAATATTGTTCGGTACAATGTGCAGTTAATAGGTTTGGTCAAAACAATGTGGAACAATTAGGGTATTGCGAAAATAAATATTACCTGCAATAAAACGTGATCTGAAATAGACAAAGTAAATTTGTTCTAACGAAGTGATGATTTCAGCAAAAAAAATTTCAAATTTGCTCCATTATGTATAATTTTTGCTCCAAAATAGTATTTATTGTAGTTATGGTAATGGTCAATTCTTCATTCGGATCGCAGTAAAATCATTTGAACAGAAGGGCTCTATTCCATAAAAATATGATCTATGTACAAAATTACGCCTGCTAAATCCCAGTATTTTTTTTCATCTTTCTTAAAGTGAAAAGCTTGCTCCCCGTCATATACAAAGCTTCTTTCATTCATTTAGCACTATAAAATAAAGAAAGGATAAATTTTCCATATTTCGCCAGCTATTCGCTACCAAAAATAAATTTTGACATGTTTAATAGGACAACCTTTTTGTCTTTCGATCCACGTCCGAATGGGAACCATGTCTTTTTTTCCTCTAGCCTTGTGGGACCATCAGTTTCACTTAATTTTTTTGACAGCCACATTTTGCGCTTAGATTCTACCACTGATGCTTCTTTTTCATTGTTTTGTGAATCGCACGGCTCTGTTCCCTTTGGCTTAGATTCGTCCGCCTTTATACTGCTAGGCATAAACTTGCATCTAAAATTGAACCAAGCTTCACTGGTTTGGATCCTGTACTTTATGCATCTTAATTGAAAAACGCATACTCGCCCATAGTACTTTGTCATTTCCCAGGAAGGAATTGCCTGTGAAACCAAAAGTCAAATTTGCCCATTACTTTTATCGTAATTAAAAAAAATTCCATTCTGTCTTTAGGCAGGATAAACCCACTTCGCCCGCTTACCTGTACCACTTTCGAAAATAATTTTCCAATAACCATGTTATTGGTTGCATGAAAACTGTCATAACATCATGAAATAACAATTTCAGGGCGAATGAAATCTCGTCAAACCTTATTACATAAATGTCGAAAAAAATAAGTTTAAGCTCATTTTTCACTTGAAACAAGTTATTAGAAACACAATAGCAAATATTAAACACAAATTTTACAGCATCGATGGGTGGTTAGAATTTATTCTGTTCTGTCAAATGAGTTATGATATTGTAACAATTGAAGTATGAACTGAATGCAATGGCTACTGCTCAAAACTCCCATTAAAAAATATCTCACCTTATACAATTGCTTGATCAGTTCCTTTTTCACAGGTAGCACAAATTGAGGCTGAAATATTACGTTTAGCTGTAGACCAGCTTAGTACAGTGAGAGAAAATCTTAACGCTCTGGTATGCCACTGCGTCGATACTTTGGCACACGAACACCACATCAGGGTTGTGTATGCACTGCAAACATTGTCTGCTGTAATTCAAGCAATGTATAAAAAAGCTGACCAAGGTGACTGTGGATTTAATTTAATTGATAATTTGGTCGGTTTTAACTCCGCTGAACAGAGAATGACAACACTGATGCGGCACTGCAATAACTTCATCACTGGTGAGGCATTTTACTTAATTTAAGGGAGTATATACGAGTATACTACTAAAAAAGTAAGTGAATTTTGGGAATTCATATCTTGACAACTAGTTTTGCAATTTGACTGTGGCTTATTTGTTTCAAACGAATGTAGATCCAATCGAATTTTATTTACATATCTTTCATTAGAATCAATTGGTAGGAAGCATTTTTATTGACAGTAGCATCATCCATTTCCCTTGGTGACATGCTTTGCGGTGCTTGCGATATCGATAAAACAGCTCAACTGCATTTATTTAATTTCGGAGACAGTATTCTTGGATACGTTATGCTGTTTGCTACGATTCGAATTTTTTTTTTTCTTCATCAAAATAGCAACTTTTTGATACTGAAATTAAATTTTTCTTCTAAAATTTAAGACATTTTTATTTAATAATCAAAAAAGTCCTGTGTTCTGGAAAATCATGAGATTGTGAATGGGAGACAAACTATCTAAGAATACTGTCACCGAATTCGGTATAAGTCAGTCCAGCTGTGTTTCAGATAGCGTGAACACAACAAAAGATGTGACTGAGCGACATGGTTCACGTTATTGTCAATAACAATGTTTTCTATTAATTGATTCAAATAAAATAAAATATGCAAGTTGAAACTTGATGTACATAGTTTATAATAAAACAAACCCCATTAGAATTCAATAATTGGTTGTCGAGACCTAAATATCCACTTTTTCAGCTGTCTGTTCTGTATACTCCCTTGCATCAGGATACTTTTTCAATCATTCGTTAATCTTCAAGTATTGACAAAAATTTTCTTCATTTCAGGCGAATACCCAGATAGCTTGAAGGCCTTATGCCTTAAACTGTTACTGATAATAGTTACCGGCACGGATAATGTTAGCCAGAACACATTGCTTGAATACGTGATGTTGAACAGTGTATTTGAATCACTAGTGCAGGTTGATTCTATTGTTATTTATTTATAGATCTAGCTAAAGCTAATTTTGTAAAATTTCTGTAACCAATATTATTATTTCGCAGCTATTAAGAGATACGAAAACAAGGAGTCAGCATGGTCACGACGCAGTGCTACTCTTGACACTTCTAGTGAACTACAGGAAACACGAAAGTGCCAATCCCTATATAGTTAAACTTTCAATTCTAGATGACGAGGTAGCATTGAATGGCTATGGTCAAGTGATATCAACATCATTGACTGATTTTTGTCGACAATTCGACCAACAGAGAGCAGGTGAATCTCCACTAAACAAAACAAAATAGAACTTATCTGGACATCATCTAATAACTGAATAAATTTCTTCAGACATTCAAGCTTCTTGGTTGTCGTCATTGACGAATATGGTTGGCAGCATGTTTGTAGGTGAGGAAGAAGCAAAGACTCAACAAATTCGTGCTAATAACGCGCTACTCTTGGCACTTTATGAAGCGACACATTTGAACAGATATTTTGTTACTACATTGGCACATATACAGAGCGACACAAGTGCACCACCTTCACCAAATAATACTTTAGGTCCAAATGCAGTTGCACCCGGAGCGCAACCTCAAGATATAATGGCACAGCCAGTCAATCTCTTGGCAACGTTTTTTGAATACTGGTAAGAATGTTATTATCTTCAAATCTTTGATGATATGAAGACACTTCATTTAATTCATGAATTTGATTGCAGTTCCATCGTTACGCAAGGCGTTAAAACTCAGGGGAACAAAACTGATGCTATAACTGCAAACGTGAAGCTCTGCTTTCTCATTCTGAGTTGCATTGCTGAAGATCAATATGCCAACAGCTTGATACACGATGCTAACTTAGCCTTCAAAGCTCAACTACACAGATTACCCATGAGACATAGAAAACTCCAGGAAAAGGTGGCTCTAATTCAACCTTTAGCTGCCACGCTACTAGGTAAAGACTTTTTTTTTACTAGCACTGAGGGTTCAATAATCACTTTAAATACTGATATCGATTTACAAAATTCTCAGACTTGTTGGTTGAATTTATAATGACACACATGATGAAGAATTTTCCAATCGAATTGTATCTTCAGTGTATCGGAGTATTGCAAAGATTGCTTTGCTATCAGAAAAGGTGCCGCGTAAGACTTGGTTATCAATGGAGAGAGCTATGGGCTGCGTTGATTCATCTGTTGAAATATCTCACCACCGCCGAAAGTCAATTAGCTAAGAAAATGAACATATTTCATCTGGCCATCCAGGTAAACTCCGTAGAGTGAACTACGTGCTGTGTAATCAAGTCATTCCAGTTTGACAAAATAATTTTCTCATTTCAAGATCGTCAACATTTTGAATCTCTTCATTACATATGGAGATACCTTTCTATCATCGCCAAGCAGTTACGACGAATTATTTTACGAAATAATAAGAATGCGGGCCGTTTTCACGAATCTGAATGCTATGGGTAAATGATGAACTAGTTTAATTTTATAAACATCCTTGTAATGTTTCACAGGATTGATTAATGATCCACCTGTATTTTACACCCAGCCCTTAGATATTCGACGAGTGAGATTTGCGAGTTCAAAGAACATGCTCTGAAGTTGACAAACTGCTTAGTCAATGTGCGGGATATTATAAATCACTTTACTCCGAAGATTGATACTTGGTTAGCAAGTCAAAGTCTCTCAACACCAACCGAAGAACAGATTTTAGCTGTTGTTATTCAGAATTATGACAGTCTTACGTTAAAACTACAAGATAGTTTAGATCAGTATGAAAGATACTCTGAAAAACCGAAACATACTGCTTTCTTCACAAATATGGTAAGGCAGTTCCGTGCCGATGATCGTTTGTTGCAAACTGTAACATATACTTTGTGTCTGTTCTGATCCATTTTGAATTTATTACAGGTAAGAGGAGTTGTGATCGATACAAGAGGATCCATAGACTTAAGCACATTGGATACTCAGGCCATTCTACAAGAGTTTTCCAGCTTTTCGTAGCAATAAAGTATTGTAAGGATTAAGTCATTTTTAGTAACCCTTAATCATCTTTAACGTATTAATATACATATACATGTATATAAATTGCATCGAAAAATCTATAGATGAGTATAAAATGTACAAAAAAAAATTGATCGTGCCATAAATCGGGTTTTTTTGTGTAGTGGGGGTTTCGAAATTTTGGTTTCTTTGATGTTTTTCAATTATTGTTATTGTATTTTATATAACGCTAGCATATTTTACGCGTGTTTCACGTTTGTGTCCGGTATGTAAAGGAACTGTTTTAGCGATGGTGAGAGTAAGTTACGATTGCGCACACGCAGAAGACAATTCATTATGCATCGTGTATCCAGGATACAAAATAGATCATTTCCACCCGCGAGTACGGAATTTGTAGCACAAGCCGAGACCAGGGTTTTAAAATCTGTACGAATGGGGAATCGTCTATCCGCCTGGGATACATCCAATATTTTTCGTAACACTTGTGAGGAAGAGGAGAATAATATAGGGAAGGATTCACAAATACTTCTTTACCATCCTAAGCGAGAAAGATAAAGTAGAGGAGAAAAAGTTACTTTACGCCTGCCGTACAAGTACGAAAAGAGCACTTTTCAGAGCAGGTGTGAGAAAAAAGACCATTTTAAACCCTGGGAGTAAAACGTGATTTTTTCTGTACTCCGCGTATGCGCAGTCCCAACCAATCTGACATTACACGACCTCAACCTCAATTTCGTGCTTCGTGAAAATCCACGTAACATAGTCTTGTTACATGTGAAAAGAATAGTATACAACAAAGAGGCAATGATCTCCTTCGGCTCTCGTATTCGTTATATTCTTATTGGGCTCGCCTGCGTGCTGATCAACGACTCAGATTACAAACTTACGCTCGGCCTGAAAACACCGAGTTTGCCACTTTGTTACGCATTATAGTATACTCTTGAGTGAAGTATGTACTGGAAATAATTTCAATGTTCCGAAGTCTTGCAAAGCGGGACAGATATTATTGCATAATTGGTAGATAATATTAAGTAAAACTTGGCATCTCCTAGTTCTGAATTCACATCAAAGAAGTCATACTCATTAATAAAAACAAAAATAATTTTTAAGACCTTCGCTTTCATTCCATAAATTTGTCTATCATGCTTAGTTTCAATAACGAAAGTTACGTATTTACAAATTTGATACATCCTCACTTTTATAATAACCATAATCAACCGTTTATTTTGAGTTTCTACTTATCAATATGTCGGTTATAATTTCCTCATTAAACAGAGCAATTATTTGTTTTACTGTTAAAGTAAAGGTGTAATATATACAGCCATTTTCTGAATGAAGTTAATTTAAACTAGCTATAAGGTAATAATTAATTAAAGATCTAGGGGAAATTCGCTGCCCTACTGATGGAGTATGAAATGCATAGGAAAAAGAAACTGAAAATAAAAATGACATATTTTTTAAAAGTGGACATGACTTAGTCTTGAATTTTCGGAAAATTCTTAATGCTCTAGAGCAGGTGAGTTACTTTGAAACAAATTGATAGCTAACGTATGTTGAAAATTGTATTGAAACAAAAAAAATGTTTTGCATATTACAATGATTTTCACAGATTTTCTCTAAATTAGTTTTTCACTCTGGTGTGCTTCTCTTTTCTAAGTATTGCAGTGCCAACTTTGGATTTGTTCTCTCTGCCAATTTGTGTGCTGATGTAATCTCCGACGTCAATAACTTTTTTCAAATCGACACCAGACTCAAGACCTTGCCCATTGAGAAAGTACAGTAAATCTTCCGTCGCAACATTCCCAGAAGCTCCAGCGGCATACGGACAGCCTCCGAGACCAGCAACAGATGAATCAAAGATCCTGATGCCAAAATCCAAGCTTGAATAAATGTTTGTTAGTGCCTGTCCGAAAGTATCGTGACAATGAAGTGCAAACTCCGAGAAGGTTCCAGATGGAGATAAAGTTTTTAACTCGTTAAGAACTGCTCTTATCTTTTTGGGCGTTCCAACGCCAATGGTATCACCCAATGATACCTCATAGCATCCAAGTTCAAGCATGGATGCAGCCAAGCTTGCTACAACCGAGGGCTTCACGTCGCCTTCATATGGACATCCGACGATGCAAGATATGTAGGCTCTGACTCTGATATTGCGCTGTGCAGCCTGTTCTGTGATTAGAGAAAACCTTTCAATGCTCTTTGCAATCGAACAGTTTATGTTCTTTCTGCTGAATGCTTCCGAGGCTGCACCAAAGATGGCAACTTCCTGCACACCGACATCCAAAGCCTGGTGCAATCCCTGGAGGTTTGGAACTAGGACAGGGTAGCTAATGCCGGGCTTGATGTTAATACCCTCAAAGACTTCCTTGTTGTCTCCCATCTGTGGAAGCCATTGGGGAGAAACAAAACTCGTTGCTTCTATAGTCTTCAGACCAGTTTCAGAGAGTTTATTTATAAAACTGATTTTCGTCGAAGTTGGTACAATAACTGACTCATTTTGCAATCCATCGCGTGGCCCCACTTCAACTATTCTAACATAGTTACTGAAGTGTCTCACTATCTTCCTCCAACTGAGATTCAACATTTTGGTTCTTGTAGTCCTGCACCAAAGTAAAATGAGAATAATTCAGTGGTACACATCAGTTAAGACAATGCTGCGCAGTATTTCTTGACCAAGTGATAATTACCCACATTGCAGTATTTTGAATTTAATCCGTTTTAAAGATGCAAAATCCATTATCTTTCTCATATTGTATTGTTTGTGAAGGAAATAATTTCCTGATGCAAAAACATACGGTGAAATGGAGAAAAAAAACTTTCATCGACATACCTACACAAATTCGACGACTCGTGCAAAGTATAACGCTAATCGAACGAGTTAAGACGCGATTTTACGCATACTAGAGATTACATGATTATTTACTTTACATAAATTCATCGAAAAATGATAATATTGAGTCATTAAATTTTTCTCATTATTATTTTGTTTTCAATTTAAACCACTGCTTTTTAGTAATTATGTAGCGAAAATTTGATTCTCTTAATACTTACAGCAACACCTTGAGGGTTTACTGCAATAAAATATATTTACCAGGTACGTACAACCGCTTTACTGCTATTTTTATAGACACATGTACCTAGTGTTTGATAACTGACGAGACTTTTGAATAGCCACAAAGCATTCGAAAAATCGGCTAGCTTGTATGACTGTGATAAGAGAATGAAAGGTCGTCAGCGCGAACTTGGCCGACGATAATGCCTCTTTATCTATTAAATAAACATGAATACAAATCTGGCTTAACTCAAACTGAATGCGTCAAATGTATTCACGAAATTACTTGTCTTTCTCTGTTGACAAGTATGTAGCTGAAATTCATCGTGCATAAACATCACGTCACCATCGCCTAGTCCTGTGTACCAAGCAGATATACCTAGCCTAACCTAACATAACCAGTGAGCTACACGCCCTAAGCCAATCCACCAACCCTAACCTAACATAACTTATTCCCATAGAGTACCGTGCTTATTTCCTGAATTGCGATCCGATTTTGTCATGCAAAAAGTCACGTGTTCGTGTAATCAAAATGATCAAAATCGTGATCAGTTTTAAACATTTTGAATGGAATTATAATCTTAATAACGCGATCTAACCTAACCTAACCCAACACAACTTCCCCGTATCCTCTGGATGTCTGAATCGAAAAACCCAAGAATTCAAGTATAATTTCGACGATCTATTTGTGGCATTCACATGCCGTTGTGGACTAACACAGGGAGTATGCAGGCATAAAAGTAACGTTAACTGAAGATATATTGATGCGACAGTACACAGAGTTCCTTACAACTGGACAGAATAACCGCTATATATCGTAATTTAATATATCGACGCACATTGCTTGTTTCGTACGATTATAACCTTTGCTATGATCTCGACAAGAAAACAGACAAAATCGTTCGTAATCTTGTCATACCGATTTTTTAGGTTATGTGGGATTGGGAATCAATCGACGTCGAAGATGAGTCTGAGGAAAGAATGGTATTCAAACGGTATGAGGAATTGATTAATGACAAACAGGATACGGAAGGTTTTGAGACTGTCAGTTCTGTTATGCAGGTATGAATTTTATTCATTGCTGACATTGGAATGATTTTTCAAACTTCTAATACGCTTGTTTCCATATTCAGGATGAGGTTGAAACTACCGTACTTAAGATTTATCAAGTCATGCAACACCTCCAAGACCTTGAGGGTAAACTTCCACTACTCGCAAGAGACAATCATGTATTCTACCTCAAAACTTCCTTGACGCATCTTTCGCAGTCATATGAGGTAATGAGTTGTTTATATATATAAAATTTTCATAGCGAAGAACAGAAAAGAGTACTTTTTATTACAAAATAAAAATATCCTTAAACTATATTACATAAAAAGAATATTTTAAGTTACTTTCTAATGATTTGTTAATAATTATTATGCATATTCAATATTTATTACTACGATAGCTGGAATATGCCTACCAAGACATTGTATTTTGGGAAACGAATCTCAAGTGAAATACGTAACACAGAATGCTAGAATTCAAAGTTCTATTTATTTTCACTTCAGCAAAATTTTGTCTCATATCTTGATTTGTTCCATTCATAACTTATCAATAATTCGATTGCAGAAAGACGAGAAGTTTTAAAGACACAAACACAACAAGCAATTCACAACACATTCAATTCCAATTTTCCCATTCGCTAAATGCGAGAATACAAAAATACTTCAAAAATACAAAATAAAGTATAATCCATAAGCAAGATAACCACAATTTATTTTGTGACAGTGTCTAGACAGCAGCAGACCTTGGCTCTGTTACTGGATACTTCATGCTCTGCAAATACTAGGAGAAAGATTAGAAGATGAGGACTATTCTCACATAGCGGGATTCTTAGCAAAATGCCAATCACCAGAAGGTGGGTTTGGTGGAGGTCCAGGGCAACACCCCCATCTGGCACCAACCTATGCAGCTGTGAATGCTCTCTGCACCATTGGGACACCAGAAGCTTATCAAACAATAGACAGGTAAACACTGAGTAAAATTCAATTACTTTATAATAACGCCACAACAGTACTTCAAAGAATATTGAATTAATTCAATTCGATAAATGACCTTTGCAGGCAGGGGCTCTGTCGGTTCTTGTCTTCTTTGAGAGATGACGAGGGGGCGTTCAGTATGCACGTTGGGGGAGAAGTTGACATACGAGGGGCGTATTGTGCTGTTTCTGTGGCCAGATTAACAAACGTGTACCATCCGGAAATGTTCAAGAATACTGGAGAGTGGATAGCAAGTTGCCAGACGTGGGAAGGTGGTTTTGGTGGCTGCCCAGGCATGGAAGCTCACGGAGGATACGCTTTCTGTGCTCTAGCTGCATTACTGTTACTCGAAAAGTCCAAACTGTGTGATATATCGTCATTACTGGTACGATTGAAAATCATGAAATTTCGTATATTTATTTCACTTCTAAATGTAGAGCTCTGATAATGACCAAGGAAATGAAATTAATTAAATCTAAAACTTTATGTCTGAAAAATGATGATAAATGTATTTGAAAACCAAAGAGTACGTTTATTATCATAGACAGTGATGAAAACTTCTGTCATAAAACTGAATTCTATGCTGAAGCACTGTTTAAACATATAAAAATAAACTACCAAACTGTCATTGCAGAGATGGACTGTGAATAGGCAGATGCGACTTGAAGGAGGTTTTCAAGGCAGAACTAATAAGCTCGTTGATGGATGTTACTCCTTCTGGCAAGGTGGCGCCTTTCCCTTAATACACGCACTTTTATGCGAGCAAGGACATAAATCGAAGTTGTGGCTCTACGACCAAGAAGCACTACAAAAGTACCTGCTAGCCTGCTGTCAACATCCATCAGGAGGGCTATTAGACAAACCTGACAAGTAAGGAGAAAACTACGGCGTATATGCTTAGCAATTGTATCACTATAACATGATTCACTTTTTTTTTAGGCCAAGAGACGTTTACCATACGTGCTACACGCTGAGTGGATTATCTGTCGCCCAAAATTCGCCCACCCCTGTGGTCATTGGCAACCGTCGGACGAATGCTGTTGACACTGTGCATCCAGTCTACAACTTGGTCCAAACTTGTGCATCTGCAGCTCTTAATTACTTTAATACGTTAAAGATTCCCGAATTGGGCACCGTGTGCCGTTGAATATTAACGGACAAAGGACTATCGACTTGAATATTTCCTACTTGGTCTTCATTTCAGTATTTTGACAATTTACAGGGTAAACTCGTTGGTAGAATCACTTGAATAATTCAATGAGCAGACACGTCCTTTAACGTTTTTGGTTGTCTCACTACCCTGTGTATACGCCTCTAAACTATCGATAACTTATCTAGGCCTGTTTTACTTTAACCTGAGGTTATTTTATGCGGAATTATCGATAAGGATGCAGAAAAACTAACTGTGATGACGATTCAGGTCAATCAGTGCATCTGTGCATTGACAGAAGAATCCTAAGGACAGTCAACCTATTGGGCTGTGTCTAGACAAAGGGTAGTGAAAGGTCCGACGGGATTGCAGTTCTTTTTTGCAGGGCATCTTTAACTATATTCGGTTAACGGTCTACGTAATCATGAAAGGAATTGACGTTTGCTTCAAAACTTGATCGATTAAATAGTTTATCAGCTCGAGTCATGTGTCTTGAATTGTAATTAATAATGTGTAGCTGATGAGAGATTAACAATCGTGGGAGCAGGCTACCGCTTACAATAAACACGTTAAAATATAAAGCTACTTAACAACTGTGATCATGTTATTTTCGAACGTCTTATCACAGTTACTGTATGGGAGAAGGCCAGACTAATCATTATAAGGCTGGATTTTCACGGACGTCAAATCGACACGGCAGCGCTCGATGTCGACGGCAAAAAGGCGCTCATAAAAATGAGCACCGAAGCAACGGCAAAATGCCGCGAGTCTAACTTACATGGTTGAGTCAGTGGTTCTCAGTTGCGTTTTCTAAGAATTGAAAACACTGATTGTTAATTGGAAGTGCGGACCATTTTAGAGGATTAGGATGTAGACAAACGAACAAAATGAAGAAGTGAGAAGGGAATCGAATAAAACGCTAGCAGTTTTCCGAGGTAAGAAAATAATTAATTCATTTTGATTATTCCAGAATCGTGCACTCGTGCATAATTGAGCTGCCTTTTCATACACTTATTACCGCACAGTCCATACTGAAAATACTGCGGTGTGTCCAAGGCCATTCTTAATGGGAACAATAAACAATAATGAAAAAAATATGAATACTTTATTCATTTCAATGAATTACATGAATTACGATTGTAAAATAATGAAAATAAATTAGATTATTTTCTTATATCTCGAACAGCTATTTATAGAGCTTATACAAGCGCTATAGAATACGCTGTAAGCAACATATCAAGAATTACAGCCCAAAAATAAATGATTTCCTTTGTAATTCCTCTATTGTTGGTTCTACGCCCTTTTTGTTGTCTGTTTCGGATTGTTGATGGTCCAATTAGTGGTAAAAGAGTCCTGCAAAACGATTTTGAGATGAAATGTTCCCAAGCTCTGAAAATCCCAAGAAAGCATGGCTGATCCCGGTGGATTTTTTCATTCGAAAGTTCAACGATTTTGAAAAATACCTAAATTAATTCTTTGATGCACTATATCGAAGTAATTTTTCGAGAGGAATCGATTGGGCGCAGTCCGAATACGCCATCAGCTTCTTGATTTTCTCCATTTTTTTAATTTCAAATCTCAATTCAAAATCTTAGATTTTTAAATTCTTCCACGACCCATTTCATGAGCAGCGCTACTGCTGCGTAAAATTACCAGACTGATGCTGGTGAAAACTAATAAGTTACTAAACCACTGCTGCTTTTTACTGCTCATGAAATAGCACCCTAAGTGTTCTCTAAAGGATAGGAGATAATAATTCTCCCGCCCTCTCTGTCTTTCTATTCATGGAGCGGGGGCCACGGGAGGGGAAAACAGCTTGGCCGGCGCGTGCAGCTACCCCCACTCCATGGGAAGAGCGACAGCGGCAGGGGGGGGGGGATTAATATTTTCCGATCTTCAGAGAACTGATTTTATTCTCTTCTGAGCGCCGTGCGGCGTCAGTCGTTTCCGAGCAATTGGAGCGAAATCCCGTGTTCTCGTGTTCTCGGTGACGGTTCAACGTTCAGACCGCGTTCTTCAGGTTGTGTCAAGACGTTCGATCAGTGCATTTCTCACCCTACGCATCTGTAAATACTACACGAGGAGCCGCGTGTAGCCTGAAGAAAAACCGAGTTACTGAAATAAAAACATCCTGCGAACGTTGAAGGTGAATTTCGTGTCCCGAGTTTTCATTGTTTTATGCAACTTCAGACTTCACTGATGTGTATTTTTTTCTCTGTGCGTCGAGTGTCAATATAATTATTTTTTTGGCTCATTTTCAGCGAACACGCAGTTACATTGTTAGCAAGTTTATTCATTCAGTTCAAACAGACAGCTACAGTACAAAAAGTGAGTATAAAATCGAGTTTTATTGCGGTGTGGATTTGTGGATAACAGATTAGTGAAGATCTGAATTACGTGAAAAGTGCGTCGCTTTACCAATACACCTGAGATGCTACAAAAACTACTACGTGTGAAAGTGTGGTACAGCCCAGAGTCAAGGTAACGATACTTATTTTAATTATTGATTGATAATTCACGGAGGTACATATAAAACCAAACTTTTGTTCTAGCGTAACATGCGATGCATAAATATGAAACTAGACAGCAATTAATCTGAAAACTGAAAAGCCGATTTGCTAAATTAATTCAAGTGTCTTGTTTCGTTTTTTTACAGATTTAAGCAGAGACTTCCGAGTAAATTTTCCATTTCTCGGCAACGTTGGTGAGTTTGCATATGTTAGGTTATGGGTATTTCCCTGGAATTCCTCTGTCACGTGGCATGGCGGTAACAATTATTATACAAATCTTCGATTTCTCAGCTGCATGGATAGGCTCATTCACGATCGCAACGTGCTTGACTTTCAGTCGAATAATTTTTTTTTGCAATTCAATTTATTGTAGCTTACTTAAAGTTACAAATTTTACACGTTGCTAAAAGTGGAATGAGCACCGCGACAGGTAACCATCGCTTACTCGGAACTCGCAAGATCGAATTGTGTTTCGTAACTGATGTAATAATCTACGTTTGAATTTACTGATGAAGCCGTTTAAGTGGTGAGTTTATCTGAGGTTTTGAAAGTATTCAATTATTCACATTATTGTTAAATTGATAAAATTCCAGAGTCTGGCATAACGTAACGTAATCAACTTGCATCTTATATATCATTTTCAATCTTTTAACATCCAATAATTATTGATCATCTGCAGGCTTAGCTCGCTTAGAAAAATGCTAATTGGCATACAGGATGTACTAATCAATTTTACAAAAGGTTAATGTACCGATAGTCTGCCAATATTTAATAAAATAATACATACAATATTAGGGTTGGCGGGATACAACCGCGATACTGTAAACAGAGTACGCAGACTATGATACGAAAACATTTTGATCCCAACAGGTAATCAATGAAAACGTAAGTCAGTGACCACGGCGCGAATGATGAAGAATGTTGTGTGTTGGGAAAAATGGAGAATCGTTTAGATCGAATATAGGTAACCGGGTAGGTAGGTGGACGTTTTGGGATCCGTCGCGAGATTTATGCATGTGTGTGTGTGAATCTTTCTTTTCCGTTGGGTAGTTCCGTTGGGAAACAGGCAAGGGTAGGAAGGTCGCGATGTGCCGTGATGTTACTAACTTTTGTAATCCACAGCGTCAAACGATCACAGACATTTTTTTCCCAACAGACTCCATATTCGCGTCTCGCGACCATTTGTAAACATTTGAGTATTAACGAGATTGAATTTTCCATTTTTTGTGACTGCAACAATTTTTCAATCGTTATGCAATTCAATTATTTAGTCATTACCGATCGTTCTTCCATTCAATTGATCTCTGTGACCGTCTGAATGGGCAAAACGCATCTTTGGACAATCTATCGCGTTCCGTGGTACGCTAGATGGGGAGAGATGCTTAGCTCGAAGACTTCGCGTCGAAGAGGACCGCCGACCGTCACGCCACACAATAATGCATGCCCTCCAACCTCCCCTCCGATTTCGGTTCGATTTATGATCTGAGAACAACAATCCACATAGCAATGTATCTAATTCAAAAAGATGCAGATGTGGATTGGATTTCTACAGAATTTTTGGGACAAGTCCCAGATATTACAAATTTCTGGAGAGTTTAATCTGTCGCGCCTTATTGCGCGTAGATTAATTATAAGAATTGGACGCAGCCTTTTGGGCGTAAATTGATAACTAGAATCGGACGCGTTTTTTTACATGTCGATTTTTCAAACGGTATATAACAAGTTCCAGATAATACAAATTTTTTGACAGTTTGATCTGTTGCGCCTTATTGCGCGTAGATTCATCACGAGAATTGGACGCAGCCTTTTGCGCGTAAATTAATAACGAGAACCGGACACGTTTTTTCACACGTCGATTTTGCAAATAGTCTATAAAAGAGTTACGTACTCTCAATGTGCTAATCTTTCAGCTCTTCGGTCAATTTTTTCAATGAGTAATGATTTTTAAGTTCCACAGCGCCTTTTGCGCGTGGATTTGATACCTTTCAGTTATGAGAGAAAACGCGGCATTTGAAACCCGGCGCTCAACGCGCAAGTACGAAAATCTCGGTAGCTCATTCAAAACCAGCTACTAAAAATAACAAAAAGAATGATGTTAAAATTTTGTACATTCGAGGTACGGGTGATCCGTCTAAGAGACGCATTTTACAAGATGCAATTCAGTAAGAAATTAACTCCCAACTTCGCTATTAAATCTGCATTGTAGAAAATCATTTTAAAATTTTTATGACAAATTTGTATACCCACTTGATTTTTAGATTACTTGACTGAATCTACTGTTAAATACTTTTGTAAAAAAATTCACATTCACATACATAACAAGAAAGGCAACTAATATGATAACTTGCATTGTATAATATTATTAATTGATCTCAGACTCGATTAAAAGTCAGAAAATAAATGTTTTGTCACATTATATATATAAATTTATTACTTTCGACAAAAAGGAAGTGATCCGTCAAAAAGGCAAATCGTACATCAGTTGGAATAAAAAATGTGACTATTTGACTGGGAAAAATTTTCAACGGATGATCATTGAATTATTGTTATTTATGATATAATTGTGAATAAAAAATTGTGTACAAAAGGTCTTACATAGTAAGATAATACATAATACGTATATGCTATAAATAATTTTCTCATACCCCGCAGATGCTTGCGGAGGAAGCTGTAATTTTTTGACGGAAATATCGTAGATAATTGACGAGAATTCGATTATAAAGAATTAGGAAAATCCATCTTTAAGTGAAATCAGTCATTACTTTCTGATATCCTATATGTAGTATTCTTACACAATTGTATTATCTGGGTAATATTATTAGGCGTTACCGGAAAAGTGCTGAAATTTCGGATAAAATAGTATCTACTTTGTCGGAAATACATATTCTCAAACTCGAAATTCCTAACAATCATCACCGGCACTGCTGTAAATGTATAGTAAAGTGAACAGATGTGAGTAATTATAATTTGGGCCACTTGATAATAAATTTCTGAACAATCTTGTGTATGGAGGTCAGCGGACAGAGTCGCAATCTAACCAGTTAATATAAGTAGATGTTGAAAAAAGAAACCCCGATCATCTTTATATTTATTTTGTATTACTTTTGTGATAATGGTTGCCTGAGGTTCATCGGGGTTTGTTGCAGCATGGGCTCGCACATTAGTAACAATCGAGTGTCACATATCTTATTTTCAAAAAATATTTAGAAGTAGTGTTTTTGTGTAGAATGGTCTGAGTTTTCCGATGCAAACAAACTGCATTTTTACATAACGGCAGAAATCTAACGGAAGTTAAGAAATTGTTTTTATATGTATCGTAATGTAGCTGCATCTATTCGTTCGCAATGAGGGTATGGATATATATGTTCAGTCAACGGTATGAGTTATGATGTACATTAAACATATGTACACAAATTACATAAGGTACAACAGATAGGAGAAACTATATATCTTCATCCTTTGGTTAACTTCTCTTCGACTATTTATTTTTCCTTACCGTTTACATCAAGAAAAAGTTTCTAATTCTGTTAACAACAGATCAGGTGTACGTTTATTGTGCAACTATTTAGATAACATTGTTTTGTCGATCTGACGGATTGCTGAATTTGGCTCGAATGAATTTGCGTAGTTGAGAATTATACTGCATCGTTAATATGGGTATGTATGAAAGTTTCAGTCTGTTCCCTGTTCGTCATTCCATAGGCATAATAACATTCGACTGCATTATCTGGGCACACGCGGTGAGTGATGGTAACATCAGTTTTTGTCGTCTTTTCGTACCGACCGTTTGCCGGATTGGGTTGCGCGTGTATCGGAGGACGCAGAGGGCGCTACTTAACGATGAATTTAGGTCGGCCATTTTCGATTACGAAAAGTCCAATAATGCCCATAAAGCTAGCAGTCTTTACGTATATTCAGTCAACGCCGAAGGCAGTTGTTGACCTGGTGCTCCGTGACTTGAACCATTCCGTGCGCAGCTATAGATTTCACAAAAATAACCTGTGGAGCTGATGCGAAAAGTTAGTTCAACGGTTGCACGTGCGATGTTTTCGGCAACGTGACGCGAATATTCGAGGCTCCTTGGAACAAGAAATCCAACTGTAAGTCGTCCGGGTTTCGAAAAATGGCAACGGGTAAGCGGCGCCCGTTGCACCCGTCGACGGGTGGTTCGGGTATCCCGTCGTCGGCGAACCTGAACTTCCGTCCAAATGTGAACACGGAGGACCGAGGAGGCACGCGACCGACCTCAACGCCGTCGTCGGTGGGTCTCGTCCTGGTGACGATGCTGATACACGTCTGTAAAAAGTGGCTCCTCTTTGACACGCGACTCCGAGTAGCCTTTTACTGCGGAGCACTGTTTCTCGTTTCGATAGTAGCAGACTTCATCCCGATGCCTCGCACCTACTTTTCAAGAACAGACACCTTCTTTAACCAGTTCTTTGTCAAGTGGGCCTGGGGTTGGCTTCTCTCGGTCATCATCCCCTGGGTGACGCTCACGGCGTATACCCTCGGCTGTGGGCGAAGGGTGATTCTGGCCAAGCATTTGGGTCGTGCAATTTTTGCCACGGTAGCCTGGTTCATGTGGACAACTACGTTCAGGATGATTGAGAACCATTTCGGTCGATGCTTGAACACTCGCGACCCTCAGCTTCAATCCAGGTTTACGTGTTTACAAGCTGGGCGGTTCTGGAGTGGTCTCGACATTTCTGGGCACACCTTTATCCTTGTCTATTCGAGCCTTATTCTCGCTGAGGAGGGATCCACTCTCATTGGATGGGAAGGAATATCGGATCTTATCATGCGCGAAGAGCACAACAGAAACACGATGGCTGAAGCAACGTCTAGACCACTTAGAACCTTGTCAACTAGTGATCTGGCGTTTTTGAAGAAAACGCACCAGGCGCTCACCCCGTACCTCAGGGCCCTCTTTGTAGCTATGACCCTTCAACAACTGCTCTGGGACCTCATGCTGTCTACTACTATACTGTACTTCCATAGCATGGTAGAGAAACTGTTGGGCGGACTCGCCGCCATCCTCACTTGGTACATTACGTATCACTGGTGGTACAAACTACCAAAAATGAGTCTCTCTGCACCCTCAGAGGGCCTTTTCAAGTACAACGATCTTAAACCGACTCGTGATCCAGCAGCAGCCCGTGCCAGGCGTGGAACGCTAAATGGATCTGGTCCCAGATTCATGGGAATGCCTCTTAGGACTAGCCAGGAATATACAGAGTTTCAGAGTCCGACTAGGCAGTCAGAGGCTGAACCAGTTAACTGAATTTATGGTCCGAGATAATTTGGCTAATAAATCATAATGTCTAAGTAGCGTTGAAAAAACAAGGAATTGCAAAAGAATTTGGGATCTATTTCTTTCTAAATGATGAGCAAAGTATTTCGCTAAATCCGTGACACAAAACTTGCTCTCCGTAGTTCAGAGTATACTGAAAATTTACAATTCCCACAATTGAATTTATCTGTTAATTGCATTGAGGTAGGAATGACTACAAAAGCCTCATTATACTTATACAGCAGTCAAAGTTTGTGCAAAAGTGCTTATGTTCCTTTTGTACTTGAACTCTTTATTGATTGCCATCACTTCATATTTTTGCAATTACGAGACAATCAAACTTGAAACAAAATATTTAATAAAATAAGTAGAAGCATTTAAAATGACTCTATTAACGCTCAGTCTTTAACTAATTTGTGTGCAATGATTTTAAGTACTGTGGTTGCAATTTTAATGACTTCGCTTTGGTAAAGCATTACACGTAATTCATTATAATAATTCATTCACTTCATCAAAGAAAGAGAATAGAAAAAGATGATCCATTGTGACATCAACAAGTAATTAAATGTTTTACTACTCACATTTTTTCCTAATTGCAGAATTGGTACGCTATACTTTATTTCAGCCTTTATAGTTAACATTTACTGAATTTCTCCCAATTCTGAAGTTGTGAAATAGCAATTTCATTTGACGCTACATTACATTAACGTTATGTATCTAAACCTCGTGCATTTTTTGGAGTAATATTTTGCAAAGTTAGGGAATTTTACATGCCAATCTCACTGGATACCATGTAAATATATTTGTCCGGTGTAAACAGATATATCAAACGATTTACTACCCTCCACCTGGATTGTTACCTGAATTTTGTATTAGAGCAATTGCTATTTATAATACAGCATATTATTTATTAATATATACACATAGTATAATTTATCAACGTGTTTTTATTGGTGTTGTTTTGTTTGTTTTATTCATGTCAGGCGGTTTTTAATGGGAGTATTTATTATCGTAATATTGACTTAAACTTTCTGGAGTACTGATTAAACAAGTACGATGACGAGCTTATCATGTACGAGTTTGAAAGTAATTGCGGGTGTTGAATACAAATACTATTACGATTCGGTAAACTTGGTATCACATAATCATTGGATCTTGGGCAAATTTCGGTGTAACTAGTTCACTGACAAGTGTATTTTAGAAGGTATGAATTTAGGCGTTAAAATTTACAAGAATACACATCTTTCATATAGAATTCATTTTTAAGCTGTAAAAAAATTTATTTTTATACATTTCTAAATTTTGTTTATTGTCTTAAATTCACGACCCCGTGATCTTGCTGAACCTGATCATGAGACAGATTTTCATTAATCAATCAATGTGTATTGGGCAATGGGGAACTATATTAGTTGTTTGGTAACTAAGGATACTGTATAATAAGTCTATACTGTCTTTCTTGAATAATAAATTTATTTTATCACTGATGTCTACATGGTTCTCCATATAACCCGAATTATTTCCATTTGGAATATATGTATAGTAGGTGATTTCGTTTTGCAATTCACCTATCATGAATAATCACTAGGGAATACGACATGACTTGTACTTTATAATGTCATTATCGATACACCTTTATCGACAATGGTGATGAAAGCATAAAGCGTTGACTAAAGATAGTTACCATAATGGGGTTTGTGTGTCTTATGGGATTTTGTGTTACACGGCTACCAACAGTAAAGAGGCTACCGGATCGTTAAAACGGCTTCTTATGGCCCTAGTCTACGGACTTATCCGTAGAGTACGGGTTACAAAAATTTACCCAGGAGTAACAGTCTTTAAATTTTTCCATCAGCATCAGATTATAGGTTTTCAAGATCTGCGAATTGGTTTCGTTACGATTGTTATTATTACTATTGAATATAGGTTTTCATGAGGATTACTAATATTTGAAAAGATATTGTTCGAGTTTTGAGGATACTTTGACAGAACATTTTCAACAAATATCACAGAACTTTGTGCATAGTATATTTATAATATCATATCTATATATGTATACATACACACGCATACATAAACGTCTAAAACGTCGTTATATTTCCTAATTCACAAATATCGGATTTTATGCGTATATTTGAATGATCGGCGGAACGAGATAAGAGCGTCAGTGCCTCTTCTTGAACCAAAGAAATCCGGCAATTACGGCTGAACAGACGGCCGTTACAGTGGCTGGCGTTTGCCATTGAGCCAGAGAGAGCAGGGGTAACCAGCCTCTCGGAACGGCTGCCTTGAAACTTTCCCTCTGCTGCAGTCTGTCGTAATAATTTTTGATATCTGTCCTAGTGCCCCAAAGTCTCCCGTCCAAACCCAGACCCGACATCCTCTCTAACAAAACAGCCAGAGAGACATCAGCAACGGTGAATTGTTCCCCACCAAGCCACGGGCCTGGTTTCAGAGCTTCTTCTACTTTTTCAAGCGCTGTTTCAACCTGGGCCAAAGCGTCGTTGAATTTATCATTGTCCTGAACAATTTCGTGAGTTTTTTCTTGAGCGGCGGCTTTTCTCAGTAGAACTTCGCGCGCCGCTGGAATTTTTTCAGCATTTATGCGCAGAGTTTCAGCGCTGGTTTCTTCGGCCCGTGACAACAACCATCGTACGGGTCCGATGAACGGGAGCTTCGGTTTGTCGACGAATTTTTTATGGTGAAACGAGCCAACGGTCAACACATTTCCGGGAAGCTGATCGAGCACCTTACGCAACTCGAGAATCTTCTGTTTGCTCGAGGCTTCCGACGGGACGAGGGACGGCACATTGTCACCGGTGAAATGATCCTCGAGGTAATCGATTATACGGACCGACTCTGGTATTATTTTATCACCGTCTTGGAGTACCGGAACTTCCCCGCGTGGATTCAACCCCAGGAACCAAGCTCCGTATTGCTCCCCTCGAGTTATGTCAACCTCGCGAAGTTTGAAGTCCAATTTTTTCTCGTACAACGCCAGGAGAACCTAAACACGTTACGTTCCTGATTAACAATAAGTAGAAAGGAATCGAAATCAGTGGAAATCGATTGGAAATAAATTACCTTCCGTAGGGTCAATTGCAATGGTTGCAGTTTAAAGATCCTCCAATAAAAATGAATGGGAATGATTTTACGCAATGTTAAATTGTGCTCGGAAGTAATGGTGTTGTGTTTACAATGATTGAAATTCCAGAAATTGATGGGTACCGAAATAAACTCCACGAGAATTAATAATTAATTGAATTTATTTTAATGATTTGTTATCGATTGAATTTTCGTCAACCGATTAAACATACTTGCAACCGGATTTACCTTCACGTATAAACGAAAGTTTACTGGCAATAGTCTAGATAAAAGTCAAATGAATGTGAACTTAAACTGTGTAATCCCATCAAGGTCACCAAAAATTTTGAATCGGGTTGAATTTGTATATTGTTTTTCAAACCACAAACGAAATTAACGTCAATTTAAAATCTTATAAGACTTCGAAAAGTAGATTCGTTCCATTAAAAATTATTGAAACTAATTACACACCCAGACACATTTATTAAGATAGACATGAAAGCATGACATGATTTATTATAAAGAAAAACCACGTGAAAGCCACGCCCACGTAGAGCTGCGGAATACCTACACAATATGAATAGAAGCGCAACTTAGAATATATTTGAATATTTATAAATCGAATATCGTGTATAAGCGTAAAAATATGTCTCTTTACAGTACCTTTTGGGAGTAGAACGAGTATCGATGGTAGTAGAGAGTCAATTGAACTTTCGCCTCCGGGGATGAGGCGGTCGTCCCGGAGGAATCATCAGTCGCTGCCACCATCTGCAGACCGCCGTCAAAGATCAGCTGAATACAGATGCTGTTTCTCTCCGCTCGTAGCGGTCTTACAGGTTGAATATACAAGTTAGCGATCCGGCGTTACGTAATGAGACAGACAGGGACGTACAGCACAGACACAGTCCGTTATAGTTATGTTTATACACCTGCGTTAACTTGGCCCACCGTAAATCTAGCCACCGTGACGTGCGTCTTGTAGCTCTATTTCCTTATTCGGCAACACCTGTTGGACCAATAATTACATTGACCATTTCAGACAACGCAATATATATATTGATACTCGTATAAAGCCTGTCTTTTAATTCGATTCATTGAAATTATCGCTTCCCATTCTGGTCGTTTCTCTTTCTGCTTTTTTTTTCTTCGCGGTTTGAGCACAGTCGCTATCTTATCGTGAGATGGATCACCTACATTTCATACTCAGATTTTGAAACAGAAATTACGGTATATTGCAGGTTGCGAAGCATAGTTGACCTAGGTAGCAGCTTTTCAGAAATGGCCGGTATGCTCATAGTATACGTCTAACAGTACAGTGGCTCGATTACTACAATAATTATGTAGTTGCTACAGCTAAGTGTATGATGATAAACCGTTAAGTCACGAGTCTGTCGTGTCAAATATACATACGCGTGGGGGATACTTAATAATTTTTAAGGAGTCAGTGATTGACTATTTTTGCGAAATTCAAAATATTGGAACTTCTCCGGCGATGCTATACTAGAGTAAATTACTGTAATTGCAGATTTTCTGGTCATCGTTGATCGGAGAAATAACATGCATTTCTTTTACCACTCAGTCATTCAAATATTATATATATTGGTGCTTATTAAATACATTGATCTGCAAAAAGTTGGTTTTTATGCCAGTTTACAAAGAGAGCAAGCAAGTTTATAAATAGTTGACCATACGAGCAATGACCCGTCAAATGCGCTGTAAATGTAAATTAAAATAGATATTCGCGTCAATTGAATCGGAGGATATTCTTCGAAGATGCGGAACCAGAAAAAAAATTGAAGTTTTGAAATTGCATAATTCGATCCTGGAAAAATAGCTTTGTTTTAATTGCTAAATTGTTGCAAAACTTCTTAATTGGCTACAACTCAACAACGTATATCTGGTTACATCGTTAAATGTGCATAAGAACGAAATACTAGACATATGACATGGACATACTATGTGTATGTACATGTATGCATATACTATAATATATACATTTATGTGTGCAAGTGTTTTTTCGTTCGATATGTGTATTTCAATCATGACTTATGATTTAACGATAAATCGATACCATTGATCGAAAACCCTATCTTCGGGCCTGGTTTTTTGCCTGGCAGATAAAATTAATCCCCCCAAATAAATGTTGATTTATCTAGTATTCTGATTTAGAGTCAAGCAATTTAACCAAAATGTATACAATTCGAACGTATCGAGGATAGAAATCGGCCTTGAGAATCTTATCTAACTCATAACTACGGCAAAACATAATTATTATAGTACTCTCGATCTTTGAACCGTGATATAGCAGGTATGTATATAAACAACATGGCGCTGTAGTCGGTGCCACACAAAACAAGTCTGATTGCCGGTTTTTTACTTTTTACCACGGATTGTTAATCTATTAAGTGCGTAAATTACTACGATCCGAATTATGTGCGTAACATTTCTGTGAAAGTATAATTACGGTAAGCAGTAGTATCAAACGTCAGTGTCTGGATCGAAAATGCTTCGTCTATCGTTGGCTCAGGGTCTACGGACAATTGCGACAACTGCGACGACGACAACGCCACAATGTAGTCGGTTGCAAGGCAAAGTCGCTATTGTCACTGCGTCAACAGACGGGTGGGTACATGTAAAATTTTTACTCAAATTTAAAATTATTGACATATCTTGTTTCCTTTATTTTTGAAAATAAAAGATTGAATATGTCAGTGACAAAGGTATAATTTTCATCGACTTACATGACATCGGCATTTTCGAAATACGTCGCACTGTCTGCGACAATTTCCGGGGTTCTTAACCAATAGGAATGCTGGTCAACTAGGGACACTTTAATGCAGTGCTCAGGTCGACCAATTGAAAATGCATGAGCATATTGTTGGTGATTGTTGAATGTAATATTCAAAATAAGCGGAATAAACAGGCTACAAGACTGGACAGTAAATTTTATGTTACATACAAGTATCGAACTGTAAACTTACGATTGAATTTAACGTGTAGTTAACACGTGTAAATTGTATATTTTCAGCAATTGAAATAAATGAAACATCTTACAATTAGTACTGGTGTCGAGTGAATGTATAGAACAATGACTATCGCATATCATTGTTACAGAATCGGATTTTCGATTGCGAGACGGTTAGCGCAAGAAGGAGCGAAAGTAATGATAAGCAGTAGAAAAGAGAAGAATGTCAATCAAGCAGTTGAAATACTCACAAGAGAGGGATTAAAAGTTTCCGGACTAGTTTGTCACGTCGGCAAAGCGGAAGACAGAGCACGTCTCTTTTTAGAGGTGGAGCATTGAAAATACGAAAACATACTTACCAAAAATCTAATTGAAATTGGAAGAATGAAATATGAACAATTATACATTAGAGTATGAGTTTTAGACTACAATGAGCATATATTTGCAGACTAAAGCGCAGTTTGGAGGTTTGGATATTCTGGTGTCTAACGCAGCTGCGAATCCAGCAGTGGGCCCAGTTTTGGAATGTCAAGAGGCTGTGTGGGACAAGATATTTGATGTTAATGTCAAATCCACGTTTATGCTAATGAAGGAAGCACTGCCACTTCTTAGAGAACGGAAATCTTCATCTATAATCATAGTTTCTTCCGTTGCAGCATACCAGCCTTTCAATGTAACATTTGCATTACTCAAGACATTTTTTCTACTTTTATTACTATATTCATGAAGATACGTTAAACAAATCGACACGAAGAGAAATAACTGAATCATTTTTTATACACACCACTTTTCCCAAACGAAATTTACATTTAGTTAAATGAGAGTTTTAAATTGGTAATGATTATTCGTGTTTCATCTTTATCATTTTATTTCAGCTACTGGGAGTCTACTCAATTACCAAGACGAGTTTACTAGCATTGTGTAAAACAGTAGCTGATGATCTTGCATCGGAATCAATACGGGTCAACTGTATTGCTCCTGGCATAATAAAAACAAAATTTTCAACACCGGTATGTATCAACAATATAAATATGCAATCAGTGAAACCAATTCAATTGTTGATTAAATATTGTCTAAAGGTGAATTAGTTATCCGGTGAAAATTTGTACATCTCGTGAACAATGTATAAATTTATGGTCAAAATTTATAGCTCTATGAATCCGAGGCAGCACATGACTTGGCCATGTCAAAAATCCCTCTGCAAAGATTAGGAACTACAGACGAAATAGCAGGAATCGCAGCTTTCTTAGCGAGTGAGGACGCATCTTACATTACTGGTGAAACTATCGTCGGAGCTGGTGGCATGTTATCAAGACTCTGAGAAGTCTACATCAAATATCAACAATATAAATTTTGCATTGTCTGACTCAACACCCCAGAGTCCATATTATTCACAGGTAATTTTTCAGAAACAATTTTAGAAAAAAATAATGATAACATTTACAAAAATACATTTGTTACATGCTTTTCCCCGAATTATCAAAGTTAACAAGGATTCTTTCTTTGTATGCTTGGCTTCATATTATGCATTATATATTATGTATTGATGAGAGTGCTCATTATCATCGCTATTTTATCGGCTAAAAAATTGGGATACTCTTTGAATTTATACAATGTATTATAGAGTTTATTAGAAAGCTATAATAAAATAACATTTTTTTATCAGTTAATTATGTCAGCTCGCCACAAGCTGTGATGACCACTTTTTGAGTAGGGGTACCTCCTTTGGTTCCACATTTTTCCATTTTTTTTAATACATCTAATCCACTAAGAACGTGACCAAATACGACATGCTTTCCATCAAGCCAGTCCGTACGTGCCGTGCACATAAAAAATTGAGAACCGTTTGTATTAGGGCCTGAATTTGCCATTGACAAGGTCCCAGGACCCGTATGTTTGAGCTCAAAGTTCTCGTCGTCAAATTTATTTCCATATATAGACTTCCCTCCAGTTCCATTATGGTTTGTGAAATCTCCACCTTGGCACATCTGTTTTATAAAAATATTAGTTTAGGAAAAAACCTTTTGTTTTTTCTTTTGATTGGTGTCTGGCTTGAAAAAAAATATGGGGTGTTTCAACCGACACTCAAAGTCAAGGATACGAAATCTGGAATGATTCTGTGGAAAGTGCTGCCCTGATATCCATATCCTTTTTCATGTGTGCAGAGGCAACGAAAATTTTCTGCAGTTTTGGGAACAATATCAGCTCTAAGCATCATGATGATTCTGCCCAGCTCCTGTTTTCCTATACTGACATCAAAGTAGACCTGAGGATTTTGCTTTCCTTTTTTTGCTGGAGGTCCGCTATCAACTTTTGCCGTAGAGTCATCAGTTTCTAGTGTCTCTCCAGCATGTTCCTGGAGCCAAGTATCATCTGCCCAAACTGGCTTAGATGAACCCTCCTTTATCTTTTGCGGTTTGGCTATGTTTACTCTTATGGTTCTGCCAAAAAGCTCAGAGTCATTCTAGTGAATGAAAAACACAAGAATAATAAATTTATTAATTTGTCTCTCACTGCCTCTGATTATATCGTTTATTAGTCTTTTTGTACCATATTGTCAATTGCTGAGGCAGCATCCTCAGCAATTTCAAACTCTATGAATGCAAATCCTCGGTGCTTCTCAGATTCGTAATCTAGTGGTATTTGAACATCGACGATTTCTCCGAATGGTATAAACGCGGCGTGAAGCACCTTTTCGTCTACTTCCTCAGCCAACCCACCTACGTACAATTACATTGGTCGCAGGAACATTGAGGAAAAACAACTTACACTATTAACCTAACCTATTATAAATTCATATCTTTATTTCCTCAATTATATGATATTTGAACATCAAGTGAATGATTAACCGAAGAAAAAAATAACTCGGGTAGTGGAAAAATAGAAACAGACAAGATAATTAGTACCTTCGAGAAAATACAGAAATCGAGCGAGAATAATTGAGGTTAGTTTCATTCAATCCAGTGATTATAAAAATACAAGGCGAATCATACCGACATATATAGTCCTCTTCGCGTTGTTACTCATTTTACAATCGAGATCAATCTGTCGTCTGCAGATAAAAGTCAAACAACAACGTGTTAATAAAATTCGTTCGTAAACATTGTCTGACGCCGGTAAGACGCACTGAGTGTTGTCAACAAGTCGCACTGCTTGTCGCGCAATTACAAGCCGTCGCCATGCAAAGCGATCATTAAAATTCGATTCCAGTAAGACCATATCAATCCGAACTGGTGTCGAGTTCCGAGAGTAGACTCGGTAGAATCATGCTGGCGGCTTATTAGTACGAGCAAGGCTGTCCTCTTTTATGCAGTTATAAGCGTCAGTGCTTCGAAATTCGAGATTCGAACCCGGTCGATCGTTTGGGGTTCATAGCGTTTTTAGAGGGATTACGTAACCCGACGAATCTGTCTCATCATAATAATCCGATAACCGGGTAACAGTTAAACATGTTTTCCCTAATGCGATACAGTCAGTGGCAACATTGTTGCAGGCGTGCACTGAGCATGCTGCGAAACCAAGCCTACGTTGGCGGCGAATGGCGAAATGCCGGTAGCGGCGAGACATTTGAGGTGCTGAATCCCTTCGACGGTTCGGTAGTCGGCAGAGTCCCGGACATGAGCGAGTCGGACGTGAAGCTTGCTGTGGATACAGCGCAGCGAGCCTTCACCGTGGGGGAGTTCAGCAACACGACGGCGAAGGAACGGAGCGACTTGCTGCGCGGGTGGTATAACCTGATGGTGAAGCATGCGGAGGACCTGGCGCAGATAATGACCATGGAGAGCGGCAAGTCCCTCGCGGAGTCGCGGGGCGAGGTAAAGTACGGTAATTCGTTCGTAGAGTGGTTTGCTGAGGAAGCACGTCGCGTCAATGGTGAGGTGATCCAATCGCCAGTGCGCGGTAGAGAGGTCCTATTGCTCAAGCAGCCTGTTGGTGTTGCGGCTCTCATCACTCCGTGGAACTTTCCGCATGCTATGATCACCCGAAAGGCTGGAGCAGCATTGGCTGTTGGTTGTACTTGTGTCGTTAAGCCTTCTGAAGAGACTCCGCTGACCGCTCTGGCGCTCGCTAATCTGGCAGAACAGGCTGGGTTTCCAGCTGGCGTCTTCAACGTTGTCACAACCAGTCCCAAGAACTCTGCGGCTGTTGGGAAGCTCTTGTGCGAGGATGCGAGGGTCAGGGTGATGTCTTTCACAGGCTCAACAGCTGTCGGGAAGATCCTCTACAGACAGTGCGCATCGACAATTAAACGGCTAAGTCTTGAGCTCGGGGGAAACGCTCCATTCGTTGTCTTTGAATCAGCTGACATTGACCTCGCTGTTGCTGGTGCAATGGCCAGCAAATTTCGCAACACAGGACAGACTTGCGTTTCTGCTAACAGGTTCTTTGTTCATGAGAATGTGCATACTGAATTTGTCGATAAATTTGTTTCTAAAATTAACTCTGATATCAAGATGGGCGATGGAAGTCGAGAAGGGATTACCAATGGCCCACTGATCAAAGAGTCACAACTCAAGATGGTCTCTGACCTGGTCAATGATGCCCTTACAAAAGGAGCGAAGCTCCACTGTGGAGGCAAGCCTTTACCTGAATTAGGCCCTCTTTTCTATGGCCCAACTGTCCTTACGCGTGTCACCAAAGGAATGCAAATTTACAACAAAGAAATTTTTGGCCCTGTCGCTGTTATAAACAAATTTTCAAGCGAGGAAGAAGTTCTTAGGGAGGCAAATAATACACCTGTCGGTCTTGCAGGGTATTTTTACTCCAAGGATATATCACAGGTTTTCAGAGTCGCAAGGAAACTGGAAGTAGGCATGGTTGGGGTAAACGAAGGGCTTATTTCGTGTACAGAAGCTGCATTTGGTGGCATCAAGGAATCTGGACTGGGAAGAGAGGGTTCTCACCATGGGATCGACGACTTTGTAGATGTAAAGTACGTCTGCATAGGAAACGTTGCCTATCAGTCATGAAAGTTATCTTAAGCACCTTGTGAGCATTCCTCAATGAGTCCAGACACTATGAGAACGCGACACATTCACATACTTAATTCGATGTCAATTTGCAATATCTACAAAAAAGATCGATCTCAGGGCTAGAGCTTTCAAGAAAGACAGAAAAAAAAGAACAAGAAAAAATGTCAGTCTTTGGAAGGCAAGCTTTCGATGATTTTATTCTTAGACAATAAGACAGAGTTAATGATTTTTTATTTTCTGTCTTTCTTTGATCGATTTATAGGTGCGTGATTATAAATGTCCGAAGTCTTCCATTTTAATAAGAATTTTCTAGTTAGTATGCTGCTTATATTTCTAATTAAACTTACGAAATAATGGTTGTTATAGAATGTAATATCATTTCTTATTGTATGAATCTTGACAATGTCATACATTGGACTCCTAATGATTGGAGAATATATAACACAGGTACAGAACAGGGTGGCCAATCAATGAAATTTGTAATTCATCTTTATTCTTCCATGCCTTGCAGAACCAAAATTGAATTTCTTCTTCCCCAGGCTATTTTACCTTGAAATTTGTCACCTAAATTATAAAGCGTGTTGAAAAAATTTCAGGTGTTGAAATTTCAAAACATTTTGAAAGGACCATCTTTCTTCTGTTTCACAGATGTATTATGTAAAAAAAACTTCACATTCACACAAACCTCAATTTCATTATAATTGGGCTGAATTTTTCAGTTTCTCCAGAATTACAACTTTTATGAGCTACTCCGATTTAACATACATGTATGCGTTTAGAAATAATTAATGTTAACATAAAGTATAGAATATAGAATATGTATTGCTACTCGTTACAAATTGAACTAGTCTTCCTTAATATATACATAAATATGTATATATCTATACATACGTAGGAGTTATAAGTATATACTGTGCCTATATTTATACCTTCTACTCCTGCAGTGTATGGTATCGTCCCACAATCGTAAGATTATAATTTAAAAACAAGATTGTATTATTATGACATGAATAGATGCAGCGGAAAAATTCATATACAGTTAAATTATTTATAAGTATAATAATGTATAATAATAATAATAGAAGTCGTAGTAGCAATAATAATGGTAATCATAACAGTAATAATAATGGTAGCAAGAGTGTCAGCAATTTGGTAACCCATGCTTTTGGATGTACCTTTCTCTTGCCTCAGCTATCATCTTTGCTTTTCTTTCCTGGAACGATAAAGTTCCGCTCGAACTTCCACTTTTCGGTTCGTTTGATTGTATTCTGCTTACAGATGCAGTGGATGCACTGTTAGTTGGCGCTGGCTCTGGCACGTAAGTTACTATGCCTTCGAGGATGTTGGATATAGTGACATCCACGCTCCTTGTTTTAACTAAGGGAGTTACGAGACAGGAAATGTTAATTTACATCCTTTGTTGTGCGTGATCAATGTGTTATTATAACATTTGGAATCTGATATACAGGGTGACCCGAGACTATCGTCGCATAGGCTGTCAATGTATTGACCGTGGAAATCTATGAGTAAAAAGTTTTTTTTTTTTTCTCACAGAAAGTTTGTCATTCATGAATTACAGCCGTTTGAAATTAGCCAATCTAGAAGCATGTGGTCACTTAGAACAATTGTAAAGCGCGTGACCGTTCAACAACGATGTGAAAGCCCTGTTCTGAGCCATCTGGTGCTACCAAATTAGCCAATTTCAAACGACCGTAATTTGCAATCAACAAATTTTTGGTGAGATGTGAAAAATGTTTCACAGATTTTTACGAGGAATACATTGGTGGCCTATGGAGCAATAGTCGTGGACCATCCTGCACATTGATGCAATTGCTCAACTGTTTTTTGAAATCAATTTTTTCAATTGATACTCAGTTGCCGGTTTAATAATTACAATCAATTTAGAGGTAACACGATTTTTGACAGAACCGTAAAATCCTGATTAGAGTTAATGTTCCCTGAGGGTTCACAATCGATTTTACTTGAAGTAAAGAGTGACAAAGTATGAAATTTTGTTTTTCTTTTTCAATATCTTCAAGTTAAGAACTAATACTCATAAAAAAATATATTTTACAGTTTTTTTATGATGAATGATTATTTTGCCACAAAATATACTCACGTAAATCTCTAATTATCACATTGTAAGGTACCAAGGGAAAGACTTCGCTGACTTGATGTGCCATTCTCCTCATCTCAGCATTGGCGACGATATGGGCATTGGGCATGGTTCTGCCACCTTGTAGAGTGCCACTTCTAGTCCTCTCCAGGACGTAGCGTTTCTCATATTCAGTTTTGTCGGAAACTGTGTGATTACTAGTTTGGATACCAAGAGTGTCAGCGATCTCACGCTCAACTTCGCGCGCCAGTACCTCGGAGTCCATGTTTCTCTTCACTTTGAGATATCTCAAAGTGAATATGGTATATGGTACAAACATAAACCAGAACACATCCATCCACCATGTTGAGGCGACGGAAGTTAGCTTGACACCGACAAACTCAGGCCTTTGTGTTTTGATAACTACGGGCTGAATAGAAGACTGAATGCTGAAAGGCCAAGAGTTGAACTTGAGAAGAGCTACGCGGCTATTGGTGGAGCCAAATTCAGGCTGAAGAGCGATGTTGTAGCCCGATGAAGATAAAAAGTGCTTTATGTTTGCTATCAGTGCATCTTTGCTATTCATGTTCATCTCTTGCAAACCCATTGCATGACTTAGAGCATTCGGTAGCTCCCAAAGGCTGGGAGTAACAGTCTCCGCATTTCTTCGAAGTGCAAAGTGATCCAAAGCAGAGACATTGTTTGCAACTATGATCCTTGACTTCTTGTCCCTTTCCTCGCCGGTCATATCCACTCTGACTATGATTCCAAAAGTAAGAGTTAAACCGTGGTTCAAGCATGTTCGGAGAGTATCACAGTCCGGTAAAAGGGATGCAAACAACCAGAGCTGAAGCCCGATTAGTAGACGAAGTAGGACAAGAACTATGCCAAGTGGTGTGTAGAGAAAAAGAGCGACAAGTTTCCAACCGCTTGGAAATCTGAATAAAAATATGCAATAGGTCTTAATGATTACCAGTTGTATTTAAATCATAGCACGGTAATAGTTTGTGAGATTTCTATGCATCAAGGTCAAACAGGTTACATGGCGACTCACCTGCTCTCGTCAAACAACTCCTTGATGTTAATTTGTGACATCTCTCACAAGAAACATCTGTTACATCGAAAACTTTTACGTTCTAGACTATTTCCCACGGCCTAGATTAACCAGTCGCCAGTTTACGTCAGATCCAGGGTACTGATTTCTCTAAACCTTTTTTTAGATTATGGTTGGTTCACTGTTTTTTTTTTTTTATGTTTAATATTTTTCCAATTTTAACTGTGTCTTGTATTACCTCTCACTTCGCGATACGATGACCTTCTTATCTTGAATCAGCTGTTATTTAGCGATATACGAATTTTCCTAACCAGCTACTCCAGTTAATTACTAGGATTTCGTTAGTGACGTTTTACTTTACTTTTGGCAGTGACTTTTCGAGAACGCTGACCATGAACTGAAGAAATTGTACCTAGAGTCGCGTCAAAGTTTGCATATGTGGGTTCTGTTTGTTCGTTCCACGGCATCCGACTTACACATAAGGAAAAGCTTAAAAAAAATTACTGCCTTATTGGTACTCTGCCGGACTCTCCAATAGTGAATTTATGTCATTAAATAATGTCAATAAAAAAATGAGAATTATTTTTGGACAAATTGATGTCTCACAAACCAGTACTGCCAACTGACATATAGTTTCCAAAGTATTCCCGACATGCGTTGTAAAATACAAATTTATTTATAGGGAAATATAGTTTGTAATAGGATTTATTAGAATCTCGGATAAATAATCTAATTATATAGTTGATTTTAGAAATAAAATAGCGTGAATTGTAATACGATCCATTTGCAGGAAGACAAAACAAAATTGCATAAACAGTAAAATATTCGGCTTAAAATAACCACCCTTAAAAGTGACAGATGAATGACAACAGTGGGCGTGCATGATGTGCGCGGCAGTGTGTGCGTGTGATTTTTTGACAGACGCTGTGTGAGTGGTGGTGGGTGTTGTCAGACGGGGCAACGGACGAGCAGATAAATATTGCAATAATAAAATGAGTCATAGTGCCGTCGGAAAGATCGAAGCGAGAATAATTCATACAATCAAAAATATTTAACAATGGGTGCGAAGCAATCACGCTGTGTAAAATATACGAACAAAAGACGATCGTTGAGGTGAGAAGTTTTAGGGTTTCTCCCACTTCGGCCCAACATCCACGTTATCATACGTCATACATACATATATTTCAAAACCTAGAATTAACAGAAAAATAAATCAAATTAAATTAAATATAAGACTAAAGACGTCAACGATCAATCCGTTATCTATGTAAAGCGAGGTTAGGGAAAGGCGGCTTGAGGCATGAAAAGCCCTGTTCTGCAACGTCCAAACGGAGCAGCCTGCTCTCCAGGGACTCCGGGAACCCTCGGAGTCCCTGGAGCTGTGCAGGTAGGAGCAGCGCCCTGCTTGATATCATGCCACACGGATTTGGCCAACAGTTTCCAAGTGTTGAAAACCGGGAGGCGAGAACCCGGCGGCTACCTTGCCAGCACAATAACCTCAAAGATGAATGGTGGAAAGCAACAATTAGTGTCAATTAACGGGGATTCGGTGCGTTGCGACAGTGTGGAAATGGATGAAGCACTGGCCTGCGATGTTACCGCTGGAGTTCCAGCCGCAAATAAAGCACTCTGCGTTCATATACGCGAAAACAAATGGTACGATGCAGCCAACGCAGTTTCAAGTGGCACCAGTCTAAACAATGCATTGGAGAGCATGTCCCTGGCATATAATCCATCGACGAAACAACTTTACGCACTTGATGAGCTTGACACATTACCAGAGGAGCGGCAATCTGGGGATCTAGAATCCCTTAGCAATCAATCGGCCAGCATTATAGCCAGGATTGATGCCGACGGCGCCAAGAATGATGTGGCCAGTCTGAACAACAGTCCGAGAAGTAGCCTCCCGCGGTCCTGCAGTAGTACGGTTTCATCCCTGAGCGAAGCCTCGCCTTCCGGGAGCTTGTTGGGTCCGGAGGAGCCGCACATCTCGCCTGAGAAACCCAAGCGCTGGCCTCTCACTGGGTTCTTTACCAAAAACGTGTTTTCTTGGAAGCAGAAGGAGCCTCAACAGCATTCGACGCCGTCAGGAAGTCCGTCAAGAAACGCGGACAAGGTGGGAGGCAGCTCAGCGCTCATTCCACAGCCTAGACCATCTAATTTACCAGCTAAGAGCGCTCTGGAGGAAGAGAGTCACAGGAAACAGTATAATGCTATTATTGAGGCTGCAAGAAAGCGGGAATTGAAGGAGGAAAAGGAGCGCAGGCAGCAGAGAGAGATTCAGCTCAAAGAGGAAGAGAGGCTTGCAGAGGATTCATTAATATGGAGTACGCAGGTCTTACCTAAGTTTGAATCGCTCAGAGAAACTAAAAAAGTCAGGGAATTATGGTGGCGAGGACTTCCCCCCAGTATAAGAGGGCGGGTTTGGAAGCTGGCTATATTTAATCAGCTTAACATAACTCCTCATCTGTACAATTTATGTCTAGATAGGGCAATGTCGCATCCAGCGAACGAGTGGCTGGCCTCCATAAAACTTGATGTATCCCGCACATTTCCTACACTGTGCGTTTTCCAAGAAGGCGGACCTCTCGCCGAAAGTCTGCAAGGGGTTTTAGCTGCGTATGCTGTATACAGACCAGATGTTGGCTATGTTCAAGGCATGAGCTTCCTGGGTGCTGTATTGTCACTTAATATGGACCCAGTCGACGTTTTCACTTGCTTTGCAAACCTCCTAAATCGTCCTTGTCATAGGGCAGCTTTTACCTTGAACCAAAAACAAATGAGCATATATTACAAAGTGTATTCAAGCGCACTTGCTCACAGGTTGCCAAAAATCTATGCTCACTTTACCGCGGCTGGTCTTAGTCCTGATCTTTATCTCCTCGACTGGCTTTACACTGTCTATGCTAAAGCAATGCCTTTGGATGTTGCCTGCAGAGTTTGGGATGTTTTTTTGAGGGATGGAGATGAATTCCTCTTCAGGACAGCACTTGGGGTACTCCATTTACACCAGGATGAACTACTTGGTATGGACTTTGTACGTGGAGCTCAATTCCTCACTAGGTTACCTGAGAATCTCCAGGCTGAGGCCCTTTTCAACAGTATTAGTCAAATGTCTACCACCGTTGGCACCAGCACCTTTCAACAGATGCTGGCTCAAATATCTTAGAATTTAATCATTAGTTCTCAATTTCCTTAAGCGTACCTTACTATTCAGCTACGAGCTTGTAACTGCTGTAGTGAATACATTCCTGATGATGGCCTGGTTTACATTGGATGTACTTGAGAGATAAAAATTATGTAGCGACTCAGAAATCATGAGATATTGGCGATGGATAATTCGTTATGGTAATGATGGATGGAACGATCTATTAAATAGTAAGTATACATTGGCTAGTGTAATACGATACGTATGTTTGTAATGATTTGTGCGAATCGATGTGTGAACTTTCGAAGTAAATGTTTTTTGATGTTAGGCAGCCCCTGACACTTGGGCAATAATAGAGTTCAATACATAACACGATCAGAATCTGTATTTTTCGTTTCCAATGAAACTGCAACGAAGTCATTGAATCGTTTTAACGTAAATGGTGGTGCTAAATTTTATAATGCTGGTGCAAAGCTGCTGGTATTGATGAATTAGTTAATCAATCTAATATCGACGACTTTGGAAATTTTGAGGTATCTATATACATATAAAAACAGGCGACTGCATAGCGATAAATTTCGAAACTGCATATACGATATAGGTAATAATGAAAATTGTAACTTTTGTATATAACAATTTATTATTTTCTATGGAAGTAGCGGGGTCGATTTGAACATGCCGTGGTGAGATTAGTGGTGAAGAAACACACTCTGCAGCCTGCAATGCTGTCATTTAAAAAAAATCAAAATTATGGACATTTTTCAAATATGCATGAACCTGGAGCGGTACAAAAGCTCGTACTTTTGGAAATCTGAGAAGCTAGTAGTAAAATATTTAAGGTAACGTCTCGAGTTGGGCTGTGAATTGCGTTATAATCGCAATTATTTAATTTTTCACTCGTCAGTTGAATCAACTCCGCTAATACCCCTAAATAATCGGAACTATGGTAACAACGTAAAATACTAACAAATGCTGCATGGTTAAAGCAAAAATGCTACAGAGATCTGAACGGCGATTCCTATTTTGCGTAAAGACATTTTTTCCCAGCGATCTTCGTGATGAATTATCAATTTAATTATTAACATACTATATGTACGAGATGTATGGGATAGAGGAAGAAGAAATTGATTCTCATTTATGAGAAAATGCACACCTATAATATCATCTTGTGCAAGAAACTAGAATAGAATACCCGTGACATGGAGTCATAATGCTATTATTTATTATCTCGTACACGGTAAAAAAAAAAAAAAAAGAATGCGTATAAATTCTGATGGTATTTTTCTTCTGCCCGTTGTACGTAATAGGCTTATGTAACATTATTCGTACGTGAAATCCACGGTGATTTTTTCTCATATAGAAAAGGAACAAGAACATTTAGCTTAATTCTCGTAACTCAGTACCGTGCTGTTCTATAAAATATAAATTTATATTCGTTAGATGAAACTGAAACACGTAGGCGAAGTGGATGATAGTTTTTATTATATAAATGTCCCAGTCCTCGCTGACAATACTCGAAATCCATCCGACGAAAAAATAAATTATAGTTATATCGATGATATTCTCATCTCTAATATTGTATATACATACATGTTGATTGAATATTAAGTAAAGACGAAAGATAACAATACTCGGTTGGTACGTATGCGTTGCAGATATCCTACATATAACATGTATTATAATTAGTGTAATATTATTTATTTATGTAAGCTTTTCTACACCTGTGTAGTAGTATAATGATAATAATAAACGCGGACTTATAGAAACGTCACATATAATTATGTATATTTTCCAATAAATCAAAAACGATGAATATATTCTCGTAAATGTAATGATCGGTGTATAAAGATATATAGATATAAAGATGACCTACCATGTTATAATATGTAACACACGACATTGTAATATCCGAATGAATCTAATAATAATTGTAAATATATTATAATTACAGCGGCGCTGCAGAAGGCGTCAGCCGGCTTCCTGTCTTTGCGTGTATATTTTGAATCTCACATATAATAGCTTTTGTATGACGAAAGGAATAGTAATAAAATCGATATCAATTATTGTCCTTCGTTTAATGTTTCCATCACTTTGATTACAATTAATGTCTTTCGGGTAAGTAACACACACCTGGAATTATTTCGGAATATATTCTCTTCGGTTTTATCGCCTTCAGGGGCTGACAAGTTGGGCTTCAAACGACGCGGGATCGCCAAATGTATCTAAATGATGAGTGGTTGTATCTCTTGAGTAACACAGTCTTCGCAATGGTGAGCCCAAGCCAATACTTAGCCTGTGTGTACTTACCGACTTGTCGGCGATACGTGAAATTAATAACGAGGATTTTCTTCCAACATTCGTAGGAAAACAGTGATTTAATGAAAGTATAGGTACCCGAGAGAAGAATGTATACATAGGTTATAAATAATAATAGATCGGGTGTAATAATGATGCAGAGACCAAAAAGTATATATGTATATGCGGTCCATGTACAATATTAATATATGTGATCCATTTATGATTAATACGCGATGCATACTGTAAATTTTATAATTTTCCAGAAGACAAACTAGATCATCTACAATAATACGGCTATAATATGAAAATAGAATAATTATTTATTTCAAAATGGGATTCTATTCAACACGCGCTCGATGTATTTCATAACATTAATATTCATAATTATTCCAACAACTTTTCATTTGCTCTCTCGATCTTGAATTTTCGTAGGCATAGAATCGAAACGTTGTTTTAGCTAGTCGCAAGTGAAGTATCTACGTTTGGTAGAGAAGCAGAATTGTTTCTCGAAAAGTGTTCGTATGGAAAAAAATTTAGAGTAACTGTAATACATCACGGATGCGCTAATTTTGATCGAGATGAAATGGCTGCTCCGTATATGAGGCAGTATTTAACGCAGCGTCCTGATTTAAAGACCTAAAAAGGTGATTGTCGGCGATTTTTCTTTTTTTTTTTTTTTTTACGGGGAGAGATAGAACGAAGCTTCTTAAAACTTCGAGTGTATTCTAACTCACATTTGAAAGGTACGAGCAAAAATTTTTATCATTCAACTGTCGCAGAACGGCAGCGTTATTAGCTAACCCGTTAACTGAAGAATACATGTTTAGTTAACGGCTGACCATCAAAGGGCCTAGCCGCTTGAGTCTGGAATCGGCAGGAAGGACAAAGTGCGTGTTTCATGTCTGAAATGTAAACGCTAAAATCATTATACATCATATCATATCATCATACACCGTATGTCATACATCATACATCACACATCATACATCATACGTAGTATTAAAGTTCGAAACCAAATTTTGGATGTTCGGATGTTCGGAATTTCAGAGAGCGACGTCACCCGAAATTTTTTTTCTCTTGATGTCATCGATCTATATAGACGAAAATCAGTTGGCCGAATTCCTCAGTCCGGAAACCACCGCGCAGTAGAGCGGACGGATGAGAATCGCGCTCCGCAGACTTCGAGTACCGGGCTCTCTATCTCCTGGATCCCGTGCTCCAGGTCCGTTACCTGGTGCAACTCGACTTCCAGGACAAGAGCTCCGTAGTTTCTGCGCTCAAGGTCAACTACCTGGTGAAACTTAACATCCAGGACATGCGCTCCGTGGTTCCTGCGCTACAGGTCTGCTACATGGTGAAACTTGACTTCAGGGAGAGGACGAGGAGGATGAGGAGGTTGAGGAAGACGGGGAGAACAAGAAAAAGATCGTTGGAGGTGATTTAAGCTGGTTGGCGGTCGTTAGATTTGTGCACGTTAAGTATAAAATTTTTATAATATTTAATGGCGATTGTAATTATATTTCATCTAAAATTTTGTAAACTTGTCATGTTTACATTGAATTATTGCAATTCATTTTTCGCGCGAGCACAAATTCAGTAGCTGTAAATGCGCGAATGAAATTTATTGTATTATTATTTAATTAATTAATTATAGCAATGCTTACAGAATATTTTTGATGTGTTCTTATACTGAAAACATTTATCACTATTCAAGGTATAACCCGAGGTGGTTATCGGTGGTTGTTGGAGGTGGTTGGCGGTGGTTGGAGGTCGTCGGAGGTGGACGAGGAGGAGGACAAAGATTTTTGCTCGGTGAGGTTAACATTTTTATAATATTATATGTCAATTGCGATTATATTTCATCTAAAATTTTTCAAACTTGTCATGTTTACAATAAATTATTTCAATTCGCTTTTCGCATAAGTTCAAATTCATTAGCTGTCAATGCGCTAGTAAAATTTCTACTTCTTCTTAGTAAAATGTGTCGATAAAAAAAATTATATTAATCCTTACACAATATTTTTAATGTGTTCTAATACTGAAAATATTTATTAGTATTCGAGGTATAACCCGAGGTGGTTAGCGGTGGTCGTTGGAGGTGGTCGGAGGTGGACGAGGAGGAGGACGAGGAAGACGAGGAGAACAAGGTGGACGGGGAGGACGAGGATTTGTGCACGGGAAATGAAACATTTTTTTAATATTTAATGGCAATCGTAATTATATTTTATCTAAGATTTTTTGAACTTGTCATGTTCACAATAAATTATTTCAATTCAATTTTCGAGCCCAAATTCAGTAGTTGTCAATGCCCTGATAAAATTTCTATAATTTCTTATAATTTCCTCATAATCTTCTTAGTAGAATGTGTCAATGATAAAATTATATTAATCCTTACACGATATTTTTGATGTGTTCTGATTTTCAATATTGATATTTATTGATATTCCAAGTATAACCCGAGGTGGTAAGCGGTGGTCGTTGGAGGTGGTTGGCAGTGGTTAGAGGTGGTCGAGCTGGACGAGGATTGGTGCTCGGTGAGTTTAAGATTTTTATGATATTTGATGAAGTAGGATCAGGGGTAGGAATAGGAGTAGGATCGGAAGGAGGAGTGGAAGTAGGATCAGGAATGGGATCAGGAGTGGGAGTAGGAGGAGAAGTAGGATAAGAAGTAGGAGTAGGAGTGTTAGGAGTTGGAGTTGCCAACCCAACCCAACCCAACCCAACCCAATTGGTCCGCTTACCCTAACCTACCCCCCACCCTACCCCACCCTACCCTACCCTTCCCGCCCTTACCCTCCTCCCATACTTCTACTCCTACTCCTGCTCCTACTTTTACTTCAATCTTACTCCTACTTCTACTACGATCTTACTCCAACTCCTGATCCTACTTCTATTCCTACTCCTACTCCTAATTCTGAATATGAATGTTATGGGATATATAGACTGCGTGTCGAATTGTATCCCATATCGAAACGAACAATTCTTTTATTGTCATATTATACCCGATTATAGTAGATAATCTAGTATGTTTCCTAGCAAATTATAAAATTTATAGTTTGCATCATGTAATTATCATAAATTAATCAGGTATATCAATGTCGTACATGGACCGCATATACATGTACACTTTTTGGTCTCTGCATCATTATTACATATGATCTATTTTTATTCATGATCTATGTATACATTCTTCTCTCGGGTACCTATACTTTAATTGAATCACTGTTTTGCTACGAATTTTGAATGATATTAGTTCTCATTATTAATTTCTTGTATCGCCGACAAGTCGGTAGGTACACTCAGGCCAAGTACTGGCTTGGGCCTACCATTGCGAAGACTGTGTTACTTGGAAGGTGAATGCAGCCAGCACCTTGTCGTAATCGGAAACTCAGTGATGTTGTACAATAAGTTCTCAACTCTACCATTGGATTATCTCACGGAGCAATTTACGGATGTCACATCTGAGCCCATGAGGGCAACTGTCTTTATATTCTTCATCCGATAGTGAGGCTAACCCCTTTGTATTTTTGACGAAAATTTTCACGATTTTGAAAAGTGCCGGAATAAATTCTTTCATGCACTATTTCGACGTGATTTTGCGAAAAAAGTCGATTGAGCGCAGTCCCAATACGCTGCGATCAACGCATCGAAAGTTACAGCCAAAAAACGATGACCTGTGTTTTCGACATTTTTCATCTGTTGCTTTTTTGCTCGCCGTTTCTCTCCTCTTGGTCCCACGTTCTTTTTGCCGCGTTTTCTGAGTTCCTAGGGGTCTAATTGGTCAGGTAAGGGTCATTTAAATCGAACCGGAGACCAAAATAATTCGCTCGAAAAATGAAGAAAAAGTAAGGCTAACCCCTTTGCATTTTTTGCGAAAATTTTCGCGATTTTGAAAAGTGCTGGAATAAATTCTTTCCTGCACTATTCCGACGTAATTTTGCGAGACAAATCGATTGGGCGCTGTCCCAATGCGCTGCGATCGACGCATCAAAAGTTACAGCCAAAAAACAAAACCTGTGATTATATGAATCCTTACGTAATGTTTTTGATGTGTTCTTATACCGAAAATATTTATTGCTATTCCAGGTACAACCCGAGGTGGTTATCGGTGGTTGTTCGAGGTGGTTGGCGATTGTTGGAGGTGGTCGGAGGTGGACGAGGAGGAGGACGAACGGAACTGAGTCTCAAAGTCCTGTTGACATAAAAGCAGCTATTCGATAGAAATTATAGTTTATAGTTTACACAGCCCATTGCATGATATTTCATTATAAATACGTATGTTTCAATGTATTTAGGAATAATTTATCAAATATACAGAGGTCATGTGCAAATAATATGTAAAATATAATAAATGAATTGATTCGACCGCAGTTTGATGTCTTCATTAGAGCTTTAACAATAAATTTAAGCTTTGTTACTTCTTTTATTTTATTATGGATAATCAAAAACATTTCCGACTATTCGTGCTGTGGAAGCATGGGGATTAAACCAAATGTAGCAAAAGATTAGAAACAGTGTATGTAGAGTACGGGTATTTTTCTAATAATGCAAATAGAATAGAATACCACGCCTTGCGAATTAGCTTTCCAGACAGAGATGAATGATGAATTTTAAGGACTGCATTATCGTTGTTGAATACTCTATGCCTCATGGGAAAAGAAAATCTGTAACGATAAAATTGATACACCGGATCATCGTCGACTTTAACTTTTGAAATGTCCTACCATTTTCGAACGCCTCCTACCTCCCCCTGCCACCTCCGACCATCAATGGCCACTTTCGACCACCCCCTATCACCTTCTGCCAGCGCCGACCACCTCATACCATTTCCGAACACCTCCAACCATCCTATTTACCTATATTACTAGATTAGCTATGATATGAAAAGAGCAGAATTATTCATTTCGAAATGGGATTCTATTCGACGCGCGCTCGATGTATTCCATAACATCAGTATTCATAATTATTCCAACAACTTTTCATTTGCTCTCTCGATCTTGAATTTTCATAGGCATAGAATCGAAACGTTGTTATAGCTGGTCGCAAGTGTTGTATCTACGTTGGGTAGGAAAGCAGAATTGTTTTTCGAAAGGTGTTCGTATGGAAAAAAAATCAGAGTAGCTGTAATACATCACGGACGCGCTAATATTGATCGAGATGAAACGGATGCTCCGTGTATGAGACAGTATTTAACGCTGCGTAGTGATTTAGAGACCTAGAAAGGTGATAGGGAGAGAAAGAACGACGCTTCTTAACACTTCGAGTGTATTTTAACACACATTTGAAAGATACGAGCGAAATTTTTGATCAACCAACCGTCGCAGAACGGCAGCGTTATTAGCCGACCCGTTCACTGAAGAATATATCTTCAGTCAACGGCTGACCATCGAAGGGCCTGGCCGCTTGAGTCTGGAATCAGCAGGAGAGATAAGGTGTGTATTTCTTGTATGAAATGTGAAACCTAAAATCATTATACATCATATCATATCATCATACATCATACATCGTACATCATAGATCATACATCATACATCATACATCATACATCGTACATCATACATCATCATACATAGTATTAAAGGTCGAAACCAAAGTTTGGAAGTCGGATGTTCAGAAAGTGACGTCACCAATTCAAAATCAGCTAGCCGAATTCCTCAGTCGGGAAACAACCGCGCAGTAGAGCGGACGTATGAGAGTCGCGCTCCGCAAATTTCAAGTACCGGGTTCTCAACCTCCCGGATCTCGCGCTTCGAGTCCGCTACGTATTTCGAGTAACGGGTTCTCAACCTCCCGGATCTCGCGCTTCGGGTCCGCTACGCGGTGAAACTCGACTTCCAGGATAAGCGCTCCGTGGCTCCTCGTTCATGTTTACAATAAATTATTTCAATTCGTTTTTCGCGCAAGCCGAAATTCAGTAGCTGTCAGTCCGCTAATAAAATTTCTCGACTTCCAGGATAAGCGCTCCGTGGTTCCTGGTTCATGTTTACGATAAATTATTTCAATTCGTTTTTTGCGCAAGCCGAAATTCAGTAGCTGTCAGTCCGCTAATAAAATTTCTCGACTTCCAGGATAAGCGCTCCGTGGTTCCTGGTTCATGTTTACAATAAATTATTTCAATTCGTTTTTCGCGCAACCCCAAATTCGGTAGCTGTCAGTCCGCTAACAAAATTTCTCGACTTCCAGGATAAGCGCTCCGTGGCTCCTCGTTCATGTTTACAATAAATTATTTCAATTCGTTTTTCGCGCAAGCCGAAATTCAGTAGCTGTCAGTCCGCTAACAAAATTTCTCGACTTCCAGGATAAGCGCTCCGTGGCTCCTCGTTCATGTTTACAATAAATTATTTCAATTCGTTTTTCGCGCAAGCCGAAATTCAGTAGCTGTCAGTCCGCTAATAAAATTTCTCGACTTCCAGGATAAGCGCTCCGTGGTTCCTGGTTCATGTTTACAATAAATTATTTCAATTCGTTTTTCGCGCAAGCCGAAATTCAGTAGCTGTCAGTCCGCTAATAAAATTTCTCGACTTCCAGGATAAGCGCTCCGTGGTTCCTGGTTCATGTTTACAATAAATTATTTCAATTCGTTTTTCGCGCAACCCCAAATTCGGTAGCTGTCAGTCCGCTAACAAAATTTCTCGACTTCCAGGATAAACGCTCCGTGGCTCCTCGTTCATGTTTACAATAAATTATTTCAATTCGTTTTTCGCGCAAGCCGAAATTCAGTAGCTGTCAGTCCGCTAATAAAATTTCTCGACTTCCAGGATAAGCGCTCCGTGGTTCCTGGTTCATGTTTACAATAAATTATTTCAATTCGTTTTTCGCGCAAGCCGAAATTCAGTAGCTGTCAGTCCGCTAATAAAATTTCTCGACTTCCAGGATAAGCGCTCCGTGGTTCCTGGTTCATGTTTACAATAAATTATTTCAATTCGTTTTTCGCGCAACCCCAAATTCGGTAGCTGTCAGTCCGCTAACAAAATTTCTCGACTTCCAGGATAAGCGCTCCGTGGCTCCTCGTTCATGTTTACAATAAATTATTTCAATTCGTTTTTCGCGCAAGCCCAAATTCAGTAGCTGTCAGTGCGCTAATAAAATTTCTATAACTTTATAATCTTCTCATAATCTTTCTGGTACATTTTATCGATAAAAAATTATATCAAACCTTACACATTATTTTTGATTTGTTCTCACGCTGAAAATATTTATTAGTATTCGGGGTATAACTCGAGGTGATTGGCGGTGGTCGTTGGGGGTGGTTAAGGGTGGTTGCGGGTAATCTCGGTGATTCAGGAGGAGGGGGACGAGGATTTGTGCTCGGTGAGTAAAACACTTTTATAATATTTGATGGCAATTATAATTATATTTTATCTAAAATATTTCAAACTAGTCATGTTTACATTAAATTATTTCAATTCATTTTTCGCGCAAGCACATATTCAGTTGCTATGAATAAGCTTATACAATTTATTATATTATTAATTAATTAATGAATATTCTTATAATATTTAATGGCAATTGTAATTATGTTGTATTCAAAATTTTTCAAACTTGTCATGCTTACAATAAATTATTTCGATTCGTTTTTCGCGCAAGCACAAATTCAGTAACTATGAATACGCTTATGCAATTTATTATATTATTAATTAATTAATTAATCAATTACTCAATTATATTAATCCTTACACAATATTTTCGATGTTTTCTTATACTGAAAATATTTATTACTATTCAAGGTATAACCTGAGGTGGTTGAAGGTGTTCGGAGGTGGACGAGGAGGAGGACGAGGAGGACGAGGATTTGTGCTGGGTGAGTTAAACACTTTTATAATATTTGATGGCAATTGTAATTATATTTCATCTGAAATATTATAAACTTGTCACGTTTACAATAAATTATTTCAATTCATTTTTCGTGCAAGCACATATTCAGTAGCTATGAATAATCTTGTACAATTTATTATATTATTAATTAATTAATTAATATTCTTATAATATTTAATGGCAATTGTAATTATATTTCATCTGAAATATTACAAACTTGTCACGTTTACAATAAATTATTTCAATTCATTTTTCGTGCAAGCACATATTCAGTAGCTATGAATAATCTTGTACAATTTATTATATTATTAATTAATTAATTAATATTCTTATAATATTTAATGGCAATTGTAATTATATTTCATCTGAAATATTACAAACTTGTCACGTTTACAATAAATTATTTCAATTCATTTTTCGTGCAAGCACATATTCAGTAGCTATGAATAATCTTGTACAATTTATTATATTATTAATTAATTAATTAATATTCTTATAATATTTAATGGCAATTGTAATTATATTTCATCTGAAATATTACAAACTTGTCACGTTTACAATAAATTATTTCAATTCATTTTTCGTGCAAGCACATATTCAGTAGCTATGAATAATCTTGTACAATTCATTACATTATTAATTAATTGATTAATTACATTAATCCTTACACAATATTTTTGATGTGTTCCTATACTAAAAATATTCATTACTATTCCAGGTATTACCCGAGGTGGTCGGAGGTGGACGAGGAGGAGGACGAGCTGGACGAGGAGGAGGACGAGCTGGACGAGGAGGAGGACCAGGAGGACGAGGTGGACGAGGAGGAGGCGGGGTGGGCCGTGGGAGAGGACCTCTCCTCTCCTCAGAGGAGGGGAGGGGGAGGGGCAGGGAAGGGGGAGAGGTGGGCGGGGAGGGGGAAGGGAAGGGAAGGGAAGGGGGAGAGGTGGGCGGGGAGGGGGAAGGGAAGGGAAGGGGGAGGGAAGGGAAGGGAAGGGAAGGGAAGGGAAGGGAAGGGAAGGGAAGGGAAGGGAAGGGGTGGGGAGGGGCGGGGAGGGGGAGGGCGGGAGGGAGGGAGGGAGGGAGGGAGGGAGGGAGGGAGGGAGGGAGGGTGGGAGGGAGGGCGGGAGGGCGGGCGGGGTGGGAGTGGAGGACGGATGTCAATGCGAGCCCGTTAGAGTTAATAGAGCAGTACACCCCCCCGGCCGCCCCCCCGCCCTCCCTCCCTCCCTCCCTCCCTCCCTCCCCCCCCGCCCTCCCTCCCTCCCTCCCTCCCTCCCACCCTCCCCCTCCCCGCCCCTCCCCGCCCCTTCCCTTCCCTTCCCTTCCCTTCCCTTCCCTTCCCTTCCCTTCCCTCCCCCTTCCCTTCCCTTCCCCCTCCCCGCCCACCTCTCCCCCTTCCCTTCCCTTCCCTTCCCCCTCCCCGCCCACCTCTCCCCCTTCCCTGCCCCTCCCCCTCCCCTCCTCTGAGGAGAGGAGAGGTCCTCTCCCACGGCCCACCCCGCCTCCTCCTCGTCCACCTCGTCCTCCTGGTCCTCCTCCTCGTCCAGCTCGTCCTCCTCCTCGTCCAGCTCGTCCTCCTCCTCGTCCACCTCCGACCACCTCGGGTAATACCTGGAATAGTAATGAATATTTTTAGTATAGGAACACATCAAAAATATTGTGTAAGGATTAATGTAATTAATCAATTAATTAATAATGTAATGAATTGTACAAGATTATTCATAGCTACTGAATATGTGCTTGCACGAAAAATGAATTGAAATAATTTATTGTAAACGTGACAAGTTTGTAATATTTCAGATGAAATATAATTACAATTGCCATTAAATATTATAAGAATATTAATTAATTAATTAATAATATAATAAATTGTACAAGATTATTCATAGCTACTGAATATGTGCTTGCACGAAAAATGAATTGAAATAATTTATTGTAAACGTGACAAGTTTGTAATATTTCAGATGAAATATAATTACAATTGCCATTAAATATTATAAGAATATTAATTAATTAATTAATAATATAATAAATTGTACAAGATTATTCATAGCTACTGAATATGTGCTTGCACGAAAAATGAATTGAAATAATTTATTGTAAACGTGACAAGTTTGTAATATTTCAGATGAAATATAATTACAATTGCCATTAAATATTATAAGAATATTAATTAATTAATTAATAATATAATAAATTGTACAAGATTATTCATAGCTACTGAATATGTGCTTGCACGAAAAATGAATTGAAATAATTTATTGTAAACGTGACAAGTTTATAATATTTCAGATGAAATATAATTACAATTGCCATCAAATATTATAAAAGTGTTTAACTCACCCAGCACAAATCCTCGTCCTCCTCGTCCTCCTCCTCGTCCACCTCCGAACACCTTCAACCACCTCAGGTTATACCTTGAATAGTAATAAATATTTTCAGTATAAGAAAACATCGAAAATATTGTGTAAGGATTAATATAATTGAGTAATTGATTAATTAATTAATTAATAATATAATAAATTGCATAAGCGTATTCATAGCTACTGAATTTGTGCTTGCGCGAAAAACGAATCGAAATAATTTATTGTAAGCATGACAAGTTTGAAAAATTTTGAATACAACATAATTACAATTGCCATTAAATATTATAAGAATATTCATTAATTAATTAATAATATAATAAATTGTATAAGCTTATTCATAGCAACTGAATATGTGCTTGCGCGAAAAATGAATTGAAATAATTTAATGTAAACATGACTAGTTTGAAATATTTTAGATAAAATATAATTATAATTGCCATCAAATATTATAAAAGTGTTTTACTCACCGAGCACAAATCCTCGTCCCCCTCCTCCTGAATCACCGAGATTACCCGCAACCACCCTTAACCACCCCCAACGACCACCGCCAATCACCTCGAGTTATACCCCGAATACTAATAAATATTTTCAGCGTGAGAACAAATCAAAAATAATGTGTAAGGTTTGATATAATTTTTTATCGATAAAATGTACCAGAAAGATTATGAGAAGATTATAAAGTTATAGAAATTTTATTAGCGCACTGACAGCTACTGAATTTGGGCTTGCGCGAAAAACGAATTGAAATAATTTATTGTAAACATGAACGAGGAGCCACGGAGCGCTTATCCTGGAAGTCGAGAAATTTTGTTAGCGGACTGACAGCTACCGAATTTGGGGTTGCGCGAAAAACGAATTGAAATAATTTATTGTAAACATGAACCAGGAACCACGGAGCGCTTATCCTGGAAGTCGAGAAATTTTATTAGCGGACTGACAGCTACTGAATTTCGGCTTGCGCGAAAAACGAATTGAAATAATTTATTGTAAACATGAACCAGGAACCACGGAGCGCTTATCCTGGAAGTCGAGAAATTTTATTAGCGGACTGACAGCTACTGAATTTCGGCTTGCGCGAAAAACGAATTGAAATAATTTATTGTAAACATGAACGAGGAGCCACGGAGCGTTTATCCTGGAAGTCGAGAAATTTTGTTAGCGGACTGACAGCTACCGAATTTGGGGTTGCGCGAAAAACGAATTGAAATAATTTATTGTAAACATGAACCAGGAACCACGGAGCGCTTATCCTGGAAGTCGAGAAATTTTATTAGCGGACTGACAGCTACTGAATTTCGGCTTGCGCGAAAAACGAATTGAAATAATTTATTGTAAACATGAACCAGGAACCACGGAGCGCTTATCCTGGAAGTCGAGAAATTTTATTAGCGGACTGACAGCTACTGAATTTCGGCTTGCGCGAAAAACGAATTGAAATAATTTATTGTAAACATGAACGAGGAGCCACGGAGCGCTTATCCTGGAAGTCGAGAAATTTTGTTAGCGGACTGACAGCTACTGAATTTCGGCTTGCGCGAAAAACGAATTGAAATAATTTATTGTAAACATGAACGAGGAGCCACGGAGCGCTTATCCTGGAAGTCGAGAAATTTTGTTAGCGGACTGACAGCTACCGAATTTGGGGTTGCGCGAAAAACGAATTGAAATAATTTATTGTAAACATGAACCAGGAACCACGGAGCGCTTATCCTGGAAGTCGAGAAATTTTATTAGCGGACTGACAGCTACTGAATTTCGGCTTGCGCAAAAAACGAATTGAAATAATTTATCGTAAACATGAACCAGGAACCACGGAGCGCTTATCCTGGAAGTCGAGAAATTTTATTAGCGGACTGACAGCTACTGAATTTCGGCTTGCGCGAAAAACGAATTGAAATAATTTATTGTAAACATGAACGAGGAGCCACGGAGCGCTTATCCTGGAAGTCGAGTTTCACCGCGTAGCGGACCCGAAGCGCGAGATCCGGGAGGTTGAGAACCCGTTACTCGAAATACGTAGCGGACTCGAAGCGCGAGATCCGGGAGGTTGAGAACCCGGTACTTGAAATTTGCGGAGCGCGACTCTCATACGTCCGCTCTACTGCGCGGTTGTTTCCCGACTGAGGAATTCGGCTAGCTGATTTTGAATTGGTGACGTCACTTTCTGAACATCCGACTTCCAAACTTTGGTTTCGACCTTTAATACTATGTATGATGATGTATGATGTACGATGTATGATGTATGATGTATGATGTATGATCTATGATGTACGATGTATGATGTATGATGATATGATATGATGTATAATGATTTTAGGTTTCACATTTCATACAAGAAATACACACCTTATCTCTCCTGCTGATTCCAGACTCAAGCGGCCAGGCCCTTCGATGGTCAGCCGTTGACTGAAGATATATTCTTCAGTGAACGGGTCGGCTAATAACGCTGCCGTTCTGCGACGGTTGGTTGATCAAAAATTTCGCTCGTATCTTTCAAATGTGTGTTAAAATACACTCGAAGTGTTAAGAAGCGTCGTTCTTTCTCTCCCTATCACCTTTCTAGGTCTCTAAATCACTACGCAGCGTTAAATACTGTCTCATACACGGAGCATCCGTTTCATCTCGATCAATATTAGCGCGTCCGTGATGTATTACAGCTACTCTGATTTTTTTTCCATACGAACACCTTTCGAAAAACAATTCTGCTTTCCTACCCAACGTAGATACAACACTTGCGACCAGCTATAACAACGTTTCGATTCTATGCCTATGAAAATTCAAGATCGAGAGAGCAAATGAAAAGTTGTTGGAATAATTATGAATACTGATGTTATGGAATACATCGAGCGCGCGTCGAATAGAATCCCATTTCGAAATGAATAATTCTGCTCTTTTCATATCATAGCTAATCTAGTAATATAGGTAAATAGGATGGTTGGAGGTGTTCGGAAATGGTATGAGGTGGTCGGCGCTGGCAGAAGGTGATAGGGGGTGGTCGAAAGTGGCCATTGATGGTCGGAGGTGGCAGGGGGAGGTAGGAGGCGTTCGAAAATGGTAGGACATTTCAAAAGTTAAAGTCGACGATGATCCGGTGTATCAATTTTATCGTTACAGATTTTCTTTTCCCATGAGGCATAGAGTATTCAACAACGATAATGCAGTCCTTAAAATTCATCATTCATCTCTGTCTGGAAAGCTAATTCGCAAGGCGTGGTATTCTATTCTATTTGCATTATTAGAAAAATACCCGTACTCTACATACACTGTTTCTAATCTTTTGCTACATTTGGTTTAATCCCCATGCTTCCACAGCACGAATAGTCGGAAATGTTTTTGATTATCCATAATAAAATAAAAGAAGTAACAAAGCTTAAATTTATTGTTAAAGCTCTAATGAAGACATCAAACTGCGGTCGAATCAATTCATTTATTATATTTTACATATTATTTGCACATGACCTCTGTATATTTGATAAATTATTCCTAAATACATTGAAACATACGTATTTATAATGAAATATCATGCAATGGGCTGTGTAAACTATAAACTATAATTTCTATCGAATAGCTGCTTTTATGTCAACAGGACTTTGAGACTCAGTTCCGTTCGTCCTCCTCCTCGTCCACCTCCGACCACCTCCAACAATCGCCAACCACCTCGAACAACCACCGATAACCACCTCGGGTTGTACCTGGAATAGCAATAAATATTTTCGGTATAAGAACACATCAAAAACATTACGTAAGGATTCATATAATCACAGGTTTTGTTTTTTGGCTGTAACTTTTGATGCGTCGATCGCAGCGCATTGGGACAGCGCCCAATCGATTTGTCTCGCAAAATTACGTCGGAATAGTGCAGGAAAGAATTTATTCCAGCACTTTTCAAAATCGCGAAAATTTTCGCAAAAAATGCAAAGGGTTTTGCCTCATCATTGGACGAAGAATATAAAGACAGTTGCCCCCATGGTCTCAGATGTGACACCCTAAAATTGCCCCGTAAGATATACCAACGGTAGAGTTGAGAACTAATTGCGGAACATCAGATAGTTTCCGATTCCAAGATGATGCTGGCTGCATTCACCTTCTGAGTAACACAGTCTTCGCAATGGCAATTTCAAGCCAGTACTTCGCTTGAGTGTACTTGCCGACTTGTCGGCGATACAAGAAATCAATAATCAGAATAAATATCTTTCAAAATTCGAGCAAAACAGTGATTTAAGTAAAGTCTACGTACTCGAGAGAAGAATGTATACATAGATCATGAATAAAAATAGATCACATGTAATAATCATGCAGAGACCAAAAAGTATAAATGTATATGCGGTCAATGTACGACACTGATATATTTGATTCATCTATGAATAATACGTGATGCAAACTATAAATTTTATGATTTTCTAGGAAACATACTAGATTATCTACTATAATCAGCTACAATATGACAATAAAAGAATTGTTTGTTTCGATAGGGGATACAATTCGACACGCAGCCTATATATCCCATAACAATAATATTCAGAATTAGGAGTAGGAATAGGACTGGGATCAGGAGTAGGAGTAGGAATAGAAGTAGGATCAGGAGTAGGTTCAAGAGTGAGAGTAGGAATAGGAGTAGGATCAGGAGTTGCAGTAAGATCGTAGTAGAAGTAGGAGTAAGATTGAAGTAGAAGTAGGAGTACAGGAGGAGGGTAGGGGCCGGAAGGGGAGAGTAGGGTAGGGCAGGTTTCTCCTACTCCTGCTCCTACTCTTGATCCTGCTCCTGATCCTACTCCTATTCGGACTCCTACTCCTACGCCTGATCCTACTCCTACACCTACTTCTACTCCCGTTTCTACTTATTACTATTAATTAATCAATTATATAATAAATTTTATTAGCACATTTATAGCTACTGAATTTGTGCTCGCCCGAAAAATGAATTGAAATAATTTATTGTACACATGACAAGTTCAAAAAATTTTTGATTCAATATAATTACAATTGCCATTAAATATTATAAAAATGTTAAACTCACCGAGCACAAATCCTCGTTTTCCTCGTCCTCCTCCTCGTCCACCTCTGACCAACTCCAAGAACCACCGACAACCACCTCGGGTTATACCTGAAATAGTAATAAATATTTTCAGTATAAGAACACATCAAAAATATTGTGTAAGGATTAATGTAATAAATTAATTAATTAATTATATAGTAAATTTAATCAGCGCATTTATAGCTACTGAATTTTTGTTCGCGCGAAAAATGAATATAAATAATTTCTTGTAATCACGACAAGTTTAAAACATTTTAGATGAAATATAATTACAATTGCCATTAAATATTATAAAAATGTTATACTCACTTTGCAGAAATCCTCGTTTTCCTCGTCCTCCTCCCCCTTGTCCTCCTCCTCGTCCCCCTTGATCACCCGCAACCACCCCTATACACCTCTGACCACCGCAAACCACCTCCAACGACCATCGCTAACCACCTCGAATACTAATAAATATTTTAAGTATGAGAACACATAAAAAATATTGTGTAAGGATTAATATAATTTTTTTATCGCCAAATTTGACCAAGGAGATTATGAAAAAATTATAAAAAATAAAATTTCTATATTTTGTTATCGCATTGATAGCTACCGAATTTGAGTTTGCGTGAAAAATCCGCCCCGTCCAACTCGTCCTCTCCTTGACGTCGAGTTTCGCCGGGTAGTGGACCTGGAGCGCAGGAACCACGGAGCGCTTGTCTTGGAAGTCGCGTTGCACCAGGAAGCGGACGTGGAACGTAGGATCCAGGAGATAGAGAACCCGATACTCAAAATTTTCGGAGCGCGATTCTCATACGTCCTCTCTACTGCGCGGTTGTTTCCAGATTGAGGAATTCGGCTAGCTGAAATTCGTCGTCGACGATTACTATAGATCGATGACGTCGAGACAAAAAAAATTTTGGGTCACGGCACTTTCTGAACATCCGACATCCAAACTTTGGTTTCGAACTTCAATACTACGTATGATGTATGGTGTATGATGATATGATATAATGTATAGTAATTTCAGTTTTCACATTTTAGACAATAAATACGCACTTCATCTTTCCTGCCGATTCCAGACTCAAGCGGCTAGGCCCTTCGATGGTCAGCCGTTGACTAAGGATATATTCTTCAGTAAACTGGTCAGCTAATAACGCTGTCGTTCTGCGACAGTTGGATAGGGCTTGAAACCACAAGGAGCAACGTACTAGTCGAACACCTTAACCAAGCGGCACAAGTTGAGATTGACAAACGAAGAAAGTATAAGTTCTCATATTTATAGAGAAAATCAGTTAGAATTGAATCAGAGACAATCGCAGGGTCATTTGATTGGGAATCAACGGAAGAAAGTTGTCTTCGGACCTAAAATTAAATTTCAACTTTTGCACAATTAAATTAGGTATGTCGTTAAAATATTTGTGCATGTGATGTAGTTTGACAGAAATGGACAAACTTAGTCAATGAAAGATCCGTTCGAACAAAAATAAAGTTGACACGAATATGAAGTTATACTCAGCTTTAAGTATTTTGTACTGGAGATTGCACAAATATGAGATGCAAATGGGAAATTTGCATGTGTGATATAACTCTTATAATCTCCTCAAATCGTACTTCTTTGAAATATTATAATTCTAGATAAGTTGGAAAAACGAGTACCCTCAGCTGAAAAATTAATGTAAACAGTAACTGAATGATACCGTAAACGAAACAGAATCTTTGAATCCGACGCGTTCTATTGCTAATCTCTTTAAAATTTGGAATAACAATCAGATGACTGTGGTAACAAGAGATGGTCAGTCATAGTTTCAGTATTTATCATCTAAATATTCTAATTGGATTGTCGTTTGAGGAGCTTAAATAATTATATTTTCAATTGCGGAAATATTCAAAATCTTTAATCACGGATGAAAAATGATTTAAAAAACCGAGAGAAAACGTAATTCAAATCGTTGTAGCATCCAAACAGAAACGAATTAAGAGAGATTTATTTAGTTAAGATGTATTAATAAACTTCATTCCAGATAGATTCAAATATGTACCAAAAAATTGAATAGGAATGAGAAGAAACAAAACTGCATGTTGCAGATTGATCAAATAGATATTGCATTACAATTAAAACCTAATAAAATGGATAGAAATCGAATCTCTCGAAAAATATTTGAAACAGTACAATGATAAATTTCGATTGATTTTCGCATCATGTAATACGTTTCCTTGAGAGTTTCGGGATGGCAGACGTCAGAATGAATCTGTTTTAATATGTTTCATACGCCAGAATTACTGTAAAGTATTAAAAAATAAACGGACGTGAGTAAAATGGCAATCTCAACGTTGTATGTTTCAATGCATACCTATGATCAAGTAATAATAAAGTAATTACGCATTATACCGAAATGATAATCTTTGATTTCATCTTAACATACGCCCGATGCTTTATACTTTCATTTCTGCATTATAATTATGTAGATAAGCCTATAATACCTACATTCACAAAACGGAGCTTGTATGAATTTTGTGAGGCGCTGGCGAGTTTCGTATTCAGCCCGACAGTGTTATCAACTTAATTTACGGGAAAAAAATTTCAAACGCGAAATAGCCGGTTTTTGACGCCGAACTCGAGATAGCCGGTTATTCTACGCAACCGTCGAGATACTCTGACAAGCTTGACGGAATGGAAGGGGGAAGAGAGAACAATAGTGCGACTTATCAGTAAGATTAAAAATAACCCGCAATACAAGAACAGTCTGACTTTATTGTTTTACTATTACTACAGCAATTTATGAAGCTGTTTCGTATATAGTTATAAATACGTGTATGCCGTTGCCGTATCAGCTGTACGTAAAGCCGCGATACGATTAAAGTGCTAATTAAACGTTGGGCAACAATTAAATTGCCGTAAAGAGGAAATAAAGTTGCCGAGTAAGCGAGCGTAGGTGTGACTTGGAATAAGGATTATTCGTAATCAGAGACCAGCGATATCAACTTTCCGTCTCCTTCTAACATTCGTACCTACGTATTATATCTGTCCACTTCTGAATAGGTACTTATATACATATCTTGCGATAACCTCGCGTTATAACAATGGCTGCGAGTTGTTTATGCAATGACACTCTGATTACAGCGATAATGATCGGAGTATTAAATTATAAAAATGTATGAATATGGGCAGGGTACAAGTTTTGTTTTTGTAAAGCTTTTCATTGTAAGCTTTTCGAACAATTTATAGAGGTTGGAGTGTTATATCATCATACCTTAAGATTGTTGGCAATTGAGGCGGAGTACTTTCCTTAACCTCTTGTAGCCCAAAATGATAAATTTTAAAATAAATAGCATTTAAAGACTTGTCATTAATACCTTCCGTATGGATTTTGTAGGATTTTGAAAAATTACGGTATTTTTCTTTTCACATTTGAAGATTTGTTTTGAACAGATAGTGTCTTGAAAACGAGTTTTATGACTGTAGTACTACGAATTTACAATGTTTCACACTAAATTCCTTCTAAGCAAATAACAAAAAGTTCGAACCGCAATATTTGTGTCCGCTGAAATAAAGATTTTTCAATTAAAACATTTTCTCCTTGATTTCATTAAAAATGTACTGACATTCTACAATTTATTCTATTATTTATAAATTATTTTTTATAGTTTATTCTTTTTTCCAACACTGCGATGCGAGGCAGCAACTGGTTTTACCTCGATGTTTACAATTAATCCGAAAAAGCTGTGCAGAGGATGTCGGATGGTTAGCCAAAAGTGAAACGTGATGAAGCTGGGAAAAAAAAACTCTAAAGTAATAATGTATCCATATTGTTACAAATTTCTCATAATAATTCTGAATTTTCCGGTGATTGTCTTTAATTGTAGTACTAAAAAAATGTTTTGGTTAAGAAAAACAGAAAACAAGACTGTATTTCATAATTTCTTAACACTTATCAAATAATTTGACAGATATATTTGCATCACGATACATAGGTATGACAATGTGACATAATCGTAAACGTACGAACTGAGTCGAACTTGAGATTCGAACTGGAAAATAATTGTGAGCTGCTGCAGACTCATTATATCTACTATTGCATGCTCTCGCACCAAATACGTCGTTGTCTCTGATTGGTTGATATACTCGTTTCTCTTTCATCAGCCTTGCCAGTTTCTAGTGCTAGTTTTTTTCATCACTCTTATTTAATTGTTCAGTTTTCCTTGGTCGTTGTTTTTATTCTCACACTATAATTACAAAAAAACAGAACTATATTCATTAAATATTGATATTAATTGCCTAGATGCGTCTGTCTTTGCAAAGATGCAAAGACTTGCGGTTAGAAATTAGGCACTTCAATTACAAACGTATACTCATGAAATGTGAACAAGACTGGTAATAAGTATTTCTTGGAATGCGACGAGACTCAACGAATTATTAACAAAGATTCTGATAGTCATTTGTATTCTTTTCTCTTCTCCTTTATTATTCTAGCATTGAATTCGAAGTATCAAACATGACCTGTACCTAAATCTCGACCGATCTTAATATTGTAATAGCATGGGTTCCGAGGTATGCGCTGCAGGCACTTCATCGCATTCAACAGGTATGTAGGCACGGACATCGGGGTATACAGAGCGTGTCGAGTTGTAGAGAGAAGAGGAAAATATAAAAAATAAAACAACTTTCTGCAGATAATAATCTCTGCACACCTAGGCGCGCGTTTTACGTGGAAGCACGCCAATAAGAACGTGTCTATATTGAAAGAAAATAGAAAAAGAAACAGACGAAGATGAACCATGTACGCATACGATTCGTTATTATATGTACCTCAAATTCCACGTTAAATCAACGAGTCAATCCCTTTTATTGATGGCCCTCACAAAACATCAAAAAGACACTATTTAAAGAAAACATCAATGTCTCGTACAAAATTACTAATATGTTGAATAATGTATTTACGTCGTTAAAATTAACAACAGCCACACTGGAAGAAACCAATATTGTTTATAAAATCGATTGTAAATATTGTGATAAATGTTATATTGGCCAATCATCGCAGCATCTAAAAAAACGGATGGCTAATAATAAGTATGATGTTAAAACGCGGGATCCTGATAGATCGGGGTTGGTCCGACACTCATTGGTTGAAGGGCACAGGTTTGCTTTTGAAAATGTAAAGATTATAGAAAAAGAAACTAACCGGCATAAGAGGATCATAAAGTAAATGATGCATATTTCTAAAAACAACACAGCCAACAAGAGAACTGACATACAAAATTTAAGTAACCTCTATTCTGTCATCATATAAATTGTCAAAGAGAAAAAGGCATATTGACAAAATGTTATGTAAACAATTTGCCAACATACCAAGAAATATGTTAATAGATGTATGACTTTCAAATATAGTTGTTTTAATTAACATTAAGATAATTAGGCTTGTCAGTATAGGCATGTGGGTAGTCACTTCATTTTTGAACACCATGTAACAAACATCATAAGTGCTAAGGAATGTTGATATACGTAAGTTTTGAATAATTTAATTTTTCACAGTAGTTCAATAATAAGATTAAACAGTGGCATTTTTGTACCTAAGTAAAATTGTAAACACCATATAGTTCTCATGTAAAATCTGTTATTCATTTTACATTAAAGAAACCTGATGATGATACGCGCGGCATGCCGAAACCTCGTGTAAAAACATAATCGATTGCGAATAGTGCATCATTTTATCCCTGACCGTCACCCAACTAAATGGAATCTGTATATTATCAACACGGTCACGAACATTAAACTCATCTATATCTAGTATGTATATATGTATATTTATGATGTATACGCTTCGCGCACCAACCACCATTTTCATGTTTTCAAGGAAAGGGGAGGGAAGGCGGTAAGGGATCAGATTTTTGTATGTATGAGGATGTACATGTGTAAAGGGTTGAGTGTTGAATCCCTGATTCCTAGATGGATGTGTATACAGAAGGTGAAGGGTCAAGTCTTCATAGGTGTTACGGTATATACCTATGTCAAATAAAGGGTTAAATCAGTATACGTATGGTAAAGAGTTACATCTTCATAGCTATAAGGGCATAAAGGTTAGATAAAGGGTTGAATCCGTATAGGTATGAAGGCGGTGATAGTAAAGGGAAGGTCGGGTGGTGGAAGGAAGGGCTGGATTCCTGAGACGGCGACGGCGGTCGTGAGATATCTTTATAATATAAAGAGATACAGGTATACCTATGTCGCATCTAACAAAACTTTGGATACATATTCTTTACTGTTTGAAATTTGTAACATTATCAGGTTTCACAAATATGGATTAATATCGTGTAATTATACATAGGTGTAACCTACGTTATTGCCAGGCTTATGGCACCCAATAGTCTGATAACGTGAGTTTAAGTATACAAGTAATACAATTATCATTTATGTTATAATTTCATATACACCTAGAGTGGTATATTAGTTAATGCGTGATGTATGTTGAAGATCATCTATGTCTTCAAACGTCTCGTGATTTGCCGAATTAATAATTCGATAAATGACCGATAGATAGATCGGCATGTGACAATGTATACCTTAATTGTCAACGTCTGGTATTTACGCACTTGGCTGTCCTCAAGTGCCTAGTCTGTATTGTACTTAGCCACAAAATTCATGATATATTCAACGAAATCCTGTATGGAAATCTACTAGAACGCTACATACAATGGATCTATAAGACTGTATAAGATCGCGTGCATATGAATAATGGATATTGGATAGAAAGGACATCAATTGAAGATTCAAATTACTTCTCCACAAAATCCATAAGATCTATAATCGAGATCTGTGTGGATATCCAGTATGGTTCTACTAGATGTATAACGAGCGGACATTTAAATCTCTGTCTAACATGTCCATTATGGATTTCCATGGTACGTTCATTAAAAGTAAATGTTCCCTGTGGATGCCCAAAAAATCCAAAGGGGTTAGTATTCGTTTACTTTGATTTTTGGAGCTCAAAAACTTTTCTTCTCAGAACCATTTTACATGAATATTTTTCCGCTTATTTCGTCTAGAAAGCTCAGAAGGTGTGAGTGTATATAGCGCCGAAGCTAGTTGGCTTGTGTATATTTTTTATGTCGATTAGACTTTTCCTTCACGGAGAAAACGGTGTAATACAAATTAGCAATCACACATATAGAACCAGTGCTCTTGTTGCAGAAAATGTAAGTTTAACTCATTTTACTTATGTCAAGATGTTTCCTGATTGATACTGTTACGTTAATTTTTATTTAGAATTACAACGGCCGCCTCAATCAATCGCACAATATTAATTATTTTTGCCTTTTTCTACAATGAGTATCAAAGTATATGGTTACGATATGGCAGGCTACGTCGAAACATATCTTTTAAGCTACGCCTCTATCACTTTAGGTATATTAGCGTCAAAACTGTCGAACAATATCTTATGAAGGATGCTCTAAGCCCAACGCTGCTATCTGCCAATCAGTGACGTGTTGCTTGTTGACTGAAAAGATACGATAATGAATCGATTTAATATCTCTTATCTCGTACTTTTCTACTCTTCTCATTTTTTTTTTCGTTCATCCCTTCCCATTTTTTCTTGTATCACAGTATTTTTCATTATCCTACACTGTATTTTTCAATCGATCTACTTTTACATTGTTATTATTATGAACTTGATTCACTTCTCTTATTGTTTAGAAGTTTGAACTCTATGTAAGAATACTTAAAGTTCGGATGAACCCTTCATAAAAATAATATTGTTTATCTACTGCATAAAAAATATTCTTTCAAAAAGAAATGATCTTTGCTCATACCGCTGAAATAACGAGAATGTAAGCCGTAAAAATCATATTCTTAGCGGTACCTTTCGTCACTTTGCAAACCAATCCATTTACTGGAAGTACCATCATGCATGACCAAAATATTTTGACGCTAACACTCTTATTTTTCATAAAATAGTTTCTCTATTTTTCATAAAATTGTTTACCTACTAATACACTAGTTAATACGTTTTGAAATAAATTGTATAATACTTTTTATCAACGTCTCGTAAACTGTGTCGGAGTGCTTCGAATTTTTCGCTTTTTGATTTTATTTCGATTGAAAAATAAGGACAAAAAATAAGACATGTCAATTTTTTAACCACTCATTTGAATGTGTAGAGGCGTCCGAATTTCTGATTTTTTTATCCAGCACTTTCCGAAATCATCGCGAGAATTTGTCCGGCCATACAGACAGACCGACGTTTTTCTAAAAATCTGTTTTTTGGATACTCATAGAAGTACGAAAACGTCAACATTCATTGGCATTAGATAAAGTCCTTTTCCACCGAGACTAATACTGTTCCTATATTACTACGAATGATGAAAAGTAAAAAGAAACCAATAATTTATTCCGAAATTACAAGTACCTTCACGAAAGCGAGAATAAAAATCACTTGATTAGAATTTTTCCCCACACAGCTTATTATTGGAATAAGATAAAAATGTGATTATTATAGTACAATACAGGTACTTATGTAGGATAGATGTACAGGGAAAATGCTCGAATAGAGTTGAGATACGCCTGAGGATACGTAGCCTAATCTACGTACCCGAGTGGGATTAAAAGTCTGCTAGGAGCACGAGGCCGCTGTCATTGGATATCAGACGTAATTGATGGCGTATCGGCCAGAAGAGAAAATTGGGAAATTCGAGGTCGTTGAAATACACTCTTTAAAAAATTACACAAGTAATTAAGCATCTGTGCGATAATGCAATACGCTCAGACCAAGGCGTATATATCATGTGATGGAACCGAGACGTAAAAAATGTAGTTTTATGAGACGAAAGTTGGTTTGCGAAAAATAAAAAACTTTTTTAATATACTGTTATTAATTTTCTAATACTGACTACTCTGTGATATACCTATAGCGATGATTTAAGACAAGTCTGTGAGGCAAGAACAAATTGGTATACCTTAGTAAAGTGGGTCAGTGTCAGTTATCACACGTATGGGTCGGTACGCACACATGTAGGTATATGGGATATGCAGAAGTATAGTGACAGAATTTCAATTTCAAAGGACTGTCAAGGCTGATGACTATGTTCGACGTTTTACATATCAATCAGCGTTGGGCAACATTCTGCACATGTGTATGCATTCCCCTGTTAATGCGCATGGTGCATATGATGTGTAAGTACATAATAGGTGCAAGTCGTAATAGTTTAAGCAGGGTAATCCTACGAAGTAAAGGAATAGCTGAAAAGCGCACGTACTCTGAGCCTCTCGAGCATTTAAACAGCGTAATTCTCATGGTTACATTTATTGACCGGCAGCCGCAGTACGCACGCAATTCTTTGACCGTTTTACGCAAATGCGTAGCGTTTAGTATAACGTATATCCACAGTTCACCGTGGTTATCCTTCGATTGGGTTCTTCAGTGTTTTTCTTATACGCCGCGTGTAGCAGATCACCTTCAGATTTCAAGTATATGCGCCAACGGAGAATGGCGGAAGTATCGTGTTTTATTTTTTAGAGTATAAACTCGCGAGCCGATGACAGATGATCGTTCTCGTTATAGTCGAACATTTTTGCAATAAAGTAGCATGCGCAATCTCCCTGTACGAGAAAAAAAAAAAGAAAAAATTTCTAATGATATGACATTATCTCTGCAGCAAAACAATACTCATTCGGTAGAAAATTAATGATCGCCCACTCGTTTTTATTTCAATGATTGATATAATTGAATTGATAATGGTGAAACTTGTTTCAATGGAAAATATTGACTGTGTATCTTGTTAGCATTTAAAAATGCGAGTAAGAAAAATCGAATTATAGTGGGTTGATCATAATAGTATATTTTACTACTAGTGCGGAAAGTAGGCGATTTCCGATAAGTGTGAAGCTTGCAGCATGAGCCGAAAGTGGCGCGAAGGTGCGTGCTACGTTTACATGAATATGAGTGCGAAGTTAGCGGCACGAGCCGAAGGTAAGTATGGCAATCGCACGGATTGAGTGTGAACGCAACCTGAGTAAAGGCTATCGTTGTACTCACACGAGTCCTGTTTCTCCCATCCACACGTGTGACACACGTAATTTTTCCAATACCTGAGAAGGAAAATTTGATTTGAGAAACAATGAAGGTATCTTTGGGGACAATGAATCTGAGACGGTTAATTTTTTGCACCAGACAGTTATGTTGGCAACACAGAGAAACCTACAACGCCATAGTCGGCCGAGCGCGAAACAGACTGAATCTCAATTAATGAAATACCTCATGCCCTCACTGCTCACTGCACTGAGCAGAAACTACGGAGCACTCGTCCTGGAGGTCGAAATTCACCATGTAAAGGACCTGAAATGTAGAAACTGTGGAGCACTGGTCCTGGAGGTCGGAATTCATCAGGTCGAGGACTTGGAAGTCGTAATTCGTCAGGTAAATCACCTGGGGCGCAGGAACCCCAGTGCGTTTATCCTGGAGGTCGAGTTTCACCAGGTAGCTTACCTGAAGCGCAGGAATCACGGAGCCCTTGTCCTGGAGGTCAAGTTTCACCGAGTGGAGAACTTGGACAGCCATAACTACGGAAAATTAGTCCTGAAGATCATGGGTCACCAGGTAGCATACCTGGAGCGCAGAAACTACGGAGCAATTGTCCTGGAGGTCGAGTTTCACCAGGTAGCTTACCTGAAGCGCAGAAACTACGGAGCGCTTGTCCTGGAGGTCGAGTTTCACCAGGTAGCGGACCCGGAGCACAGGATCCAGGAGGTAGAGAACCGGGTACTCGAAATCTGCGGAGCGCGATTCCCATACGGCCTCTCTACTACGCGGTTGTTTCCAGACTGCGGAATTGGGCTAGCTGAATTTCGTCGTCGACGATTGCTATAGATCGATGACGTCAAGAAAAAAAAATGTTGTGTGACGGCACTTTCTGAACATCCGAACATCCGAAAATCCAAAATTTGGTTTCGAAATTTAGTACTATGTATGGTGTATGATTTCCGAAATTTTCGATGACAAGTGAACTTGTCTTTTACTAAAAATTGTTTTTTAAAATTTCTCTTATTTTTGGATAAATATTATTTCGGAAAAAAGGAATATAAGATCAATTTAAAATCATACGATTTGAATGACATTGTTCTATTCATATATTACTTCAAACAATGAGATTCTTCAGAAACTACTGACGTGAGTAAATTCACATATTAATTGTATTACTCATTTTGTACTGTAAAATATAAAATTGCGGAAAATAATCAACAATTATGGCCTAAGACTTATTGTTAGATGTTATAAATTAGTAAAATCGAAGCTCGATCATTTTCAATAAATTTCTTATAAGCCTTGGCAAAGGCAGGCTTGATGAACGCGTCCATCTAAGGTGTCACCTCCAATTTGCACGGCAAAAGTTGTCTGGAATTCCAGGAAAACTGTCATAATGGAAATTTATTGAGTGTCTACAAGTTTGATACAATATACTAAATACGTCACTTACCTCATAAATATACGTATGACAGAATGTATTTACTAATTACTTACGGTCAAAATTACACGTTCATTATTAATGCCCGCCATCGAGTAATAATAGAGTAAAGTGTGCCGAAGCAGCCTTCACTCGTTGTATCTATATATTTATCACGTTATTAAGTATACCATAACAGGAAATTCATATATAATCATATGTGCCTCCTGGATAACGTCAAATTAGACAATTAGGTGATATAACAAATCAAATGAATCATGGTAGACAATCAGCATGCTGGGTGGCTGGACCCATATAAAAGATTGACAATTCATGACGGTTCCTGATTTTTCAGTTTTTGCTTTCAAAATTTGATTTGAAATGGGTACAATTTTCTATAAGAGAAATCGACAATAACATTTAGTTATCGATGCATCTGTTATTGTACACGCGGTACACTGAACAATTGTAAAATAAGAATACCAATATCTTGTAAGTTGTAACAATATGCAATACGGCGCGAAGTTTCATTCCGAGACCGGCCTTCAGCTGCGGTCTAATGAGTTAGATAAAATGTAGAACCTCAGCTACAACTCATTTGCCAATTTGACTGACGTTCATTGTTGTTCAATAGCGGCGATTCGTTCGTTCGTTGAATATTTATCACGCAATTTCGATATTTGCTACGCAGTATAGAAAATAGATTATAAAATTTATACCTTCCGTTGTAAAATTCAAGTCGACTATATTATGTAATAAGATTGTTACATCAACCAAAAGATCGTTACAGAGATAAAAGGAAATAAGAAAGAAAAATGCACAGATGCAACTAGTTAAATCATATCCTTGGTACCCGACGATTGATGAATCTTTTTTTCACTCGTGCCACGTGTCGTTAAGAGGAGTTACAACCGGTACGTTCAAAACATACATAATATTTTTCCCCAGCTGATATAATCTGCGGATGACAACAGATGGAGAAACAATAATGGCTCATGGAATGAAGGCTTATGATCGTTATATAGCTATGAGTGAGCTGTGACGAGGACGTAAAAATTGAAAACAACTGTTGCTACAGCAACTCCAATACATACCTCAATTGATAGAAAAAATCTTATCACCGTTAATGTCATATCATTACAGATATAATAAATGTAGGAAGATTGGTAACTTTATTATGTAATGATCAAACAAATATCGTCATGCATTAGTTACGTAATAACCAAATTAATACACGCCGCAAAATGTACAAGAAATTTTTCGCATAAATATACGGGTATATTTGGCGAAAGAATTCTTTCTACACGTACACTGTTTATTTAAAAAAAAAAAATATGTGTGCAGTTCACACGTGGTATAAATGAATCCTTCAGAAACTAAACTGCGAGAGAATCAGGAGAATGCAGTATCAGGAGTGGAATAATTATACGTTATATCAATAGTCGTTTCATTTCGTTTCATTTCGTTTCAAATCACTACCGTGCTGAAGAAGTTAAGCTTTCGTTACACCGATAGTCGTTTCATCGAGTTTCAAATCACTCCCGTGCTGAAGAAGTTTTCATCAACGGCGCTAAAGAAGTTCTCACTTCAATAATTTTGTTGCGATCGTTTTCGGACACGAAGATTGTCTTGTCGTAGGATTAATTCTGGACTCGTAGAATTTTCACAAAGAGCAAGAGAACGTTACCAAGATTCCGTAAATTTTTCAACCAGTCCGTTATACTCGCATATTAGCTCGCTCGTTTATCGTATAAGCCTTTGAGGCACGTTTATTGCCAGTATAATAATGTTTCTCCTGTAGGCAACGCACCAAGTTCGCAACGTTGGCGGAGAATGTTTATAAATAATAATAAGCACAATATCTCTGCAAGTTGCCGTTCCGATTACACCAGGTATCGTAACAAGGTGCAGGTTTCTGTGCGAAATGTAACAGTCAATTTGAATTCCTAACTCTCCAATGTTTTTGCGCTGTAGGAATATTCGATGTCATGATTTCCGCTGTGATTTTACTGCTTGCAGAGGACCTGAAATACGAGACGGCGGGTCAATTTTTTTGTTCAACCAATTTTTGTAATTTTTAGAACTACACGACCATGATATTTTTTATATCCTGTAAAACCCGAACTAACGAAAACATTCACGACAATTGGTTTCGTGGTTATTTACAAGCAATCGCTACAGAAGAGTGAAGAGGGTTCGTCTGATTGTGTATGAGGTTTGAAATGTTAGCACGGGTCTCCGATTCGGACCCAATTGAAAATGAATCGACGTTTATCACGAAAACTGATAATTCGAACGGTTATTTGTTTAATCAGACGTTATCAGAGCTGCTCGCTTAATTGCTGAACTGATTTCATTTTTGTTTAAATATCTTTACATGACATGTAGCTCTTGGATCCACATAGATTAATAGAAAATGTTTATTTAACTTGAAGCATTTGCTTTTAGATAAGGTGGCTTCCCAAATATATTATCAAAGCATAATGTTACTAACGATAAAGTCATGTTCCGGGAGTTCTCCTTACGTTCATCGAACGACGTAAACGCCTAATTTCTGGAAAACATAGATAAGTATACAGCTATACGTATCGAGTGAATTATTCGAAGTGAATACTTCGGAATGAAAATTTAATTTATGAGCCAATGAAGCAGCAATGATTTTTTATAATCAATTCAATAGTTCGACATGAAATAACGTAGGAAAATTGTGAATTAACTTAATTAACAGTATGCGAAATATGTGTCTAAAACATTTGGCAAATGAATTTTCAACGCTGGCGGTGGTTTTATACAAGCATATTGAATCAAGGATCCCGGTCTTGAAGCCACTTCTATAATTGTCCGCACATATCACAAAGTAAAATTATTATTACAGTACCCGAAACCGTTGAAATGCGAAACAAGTAAATTCATTGTTCATTAAAATGCTTTCGAATTAATATATATCTAGATATGTGAGCAGAATGTTTACACGTAAAAAATAATGGCAATTTTTTGCTTCATAGTCAGACAGGTTTTGTTTATGATGTTCGATATGGTATGATTTTAACGAATCCATATGACCGTAACTTTTACCCTCACGCTGTGAATGACCTAAACATGAAGTTGTTTAAATTTGAGAACTGTGGTATATGTTACGTAATGACTTTTATTCACTATAGAATTTTATTTACGTTAACTAATTATTCTATAGAGTCACGAATCGGTGACCGTTAAAGTATAAAATAACTTTAAATGTTTATTCCCCACTCTAACTAGTCAGCTTGGTAATTCCATACAACAACGGACTTTACGCTCTAATGATAGTCGGTAATATCAGAGTAAATATTTTCCAGTTCGTACAAACCCGATATGAGAAATTTACTGTGCATATTTCTACCGGTATTGGAAGTTGAGAAATTCATTGGTTTCACTCAGTATACTGTGTTCAGTTTATTTTTGTTCGCTCACATTCACGGACGTTTGAAACCCATAAACAATGAAAGTGAATAAGTGTTGAAATAACGATTTGACGAAAAGTTGATCATTACGTGGGCAAAGGATAATAGTTTTTATTTTACTGGTGAAAAAAAAAAAAGAATTGAATACCATCCGACGAGTCAAAATTGTGAAGATAATTAAATATAAAAACACATTCCGGGAATATTGTCTACTCACACAGCAGTCAAATATCTTGAACGTGATAGGAAATCAAGAATCGATTACAACAATGCCGGTGAAAACCTTAAAATTGAATATTATTATTACAATGAATTACCCATAAATCATATTCTACACCCTGGACTTGAAGATTGGCAAATTAAATATACGATACAGCCATGCATTTATTCAGGCAATTACTTAGACGGTTAGACGGAAGGTTGGAAAGTGTCGAGTGGCTACGAGAAAAAAACGGTGGGAAACCGATCATCAATATCAGAATTCGAATAGTACCAGCGTGTGCTCGAACTTCTTTACGTATATTTATAAATTGTTAGCACCTACTCGCTGTAGGATATACTCAAGAATTATCACAAGATACAAAACAAAAAAAAAAAATCCAATTGAAAGTTCTTTAGTCCCGATGATGTTTTGCGGTTTCAAAGGAATACTCATTCTATTGTTTTTCATTTTTCATACTGAACATTTAATGCTCAAATAATTATATTTACGTGTAGATTACGAACACTGACATAATCACTAGATTTCGTCGATCTTACGTATACCTTTATAATCTGCAGTTGACTACACATGCAGTTTTCTTGCCAGTAGATTTAATCCATTGCGAGTTACTGCATCGTTTCTACTTCGAAAATGCCACAGCACAACAATTACAAGACAATGAAAGTGCCCCTTATTTCACAAATGCTAATTGCATACTCACACTCCTGGTGTAGAAAAATAAGTGCTGCAGTATTCAGAGATAAGGAAAAAATAACCGTACACTTCTATCAAGCCTGAGGTGCGGCTATTAAACAGCAATTAATGTATATGACTCGACGTCAATGTATTTATTTGAACATTATCGTGAAGAATTCGTTTCGTGAATGTAACTGCAGTCTGCGAGCTTTAATGTTCACAGCTGTGAAGATTTATTCCGCGATATGAAAATATAAAATACTGAAATTACAAACGGAAGTTTACAATTGGAAATCGATGTTTCATTTTCAAGCGCTTCAAAGTAGTAACAAATCTAATAGATTCGTTTGATTTCATTTTACGATAGGTCATTTTATTCTGAACGTTATCTTTTACAAATTTACTGAATCATTATTTTTTCAAAATTATTTTGGCAATGTTGAATATTCAGTTTTGCAACATTGCGTAGACGTAAATTCTAATCAACAAATAGCAATGTTAATACTGAATTGATTGATTGAGACAAAAAGGACAAAATACCGAAGGGTTGCAAGACGTCACAAACACATTTATTTAACGTCATCAGTTGCAGCTAATAGAACGCGATACGCTTGTTAAGTGACATCGCGTACGTGAATGTGGAACACGATTTAATGTAATAATGTCGTGAATAAATTGAACGTAAGGGAAAATAGATGTACTGTTTTTATTAAAAGTATGTTGCCTGTTCCTTTGCGTTCTTTTTTTCTTTCCCTACACAGACGGTTGTCTAATACAACGAGATAATCTTGATAAAAATAGCATCGAGTTGACGAATTTCACAAGTTTCGAATTCTCGGGAGATTCGGTATTTCGTTCTTCCGGATTCCGGTCCTTCTGCATTTTGCGGATCGAAATTTTGCTCCTTCTCAAGTTTGATTTTCGACAAATAATTTTGTTCGTATTTTGACTGTTCGAAGTATTAGCCGCTCTGAATTTTTAATTTCGAAACTTTTATTTTTCTATATCTTCACATTCTGTACTTTGTCCATTCAGAATGCTGACTGTTCTGAAAATACTTTTTGGTTAAAAGAACGTTCAGTTGAATAAACTTTCGGGAAAAAAGTTATACTACTGGGTGATTTATCGAAAATACCAATTTCAGTAGACTGATCATTCGTTATTTTAAAATTCATATCTCGAAAATTTCGGGTTTTCCAGCTGTCGACTTTTTAGCCTTTCGGGATTTTTATCCCAACCCATTCTGAACAGAAATCCGATTAAAACGGATAGAAAATATCAATTATATGTATAGTCTGTCGGATATTTGGCATTCTAACCCATCTCAACCGGATAACGGAACTCATGTCTCCAATTCTTCTCCAAATAGTACGTCGTATAGTATCATCGAAATGGAAGTATTTCTGTGAATTTTAGTTGCTGATTTGAAGAATTGCCAAAAATATGCTTACTAAAAAATAACACTCTTTTTAATCTTGAACTTTTCAAATGTTCCTCACTATGTAAATATCCAGGTTTGTTCGTTGGAGGTCCAAACTTCTTCTCTACAAAGTCCATAAAATCTTTAATGGAGATGCGTGTGGATATCTCGTAGAGTTCCACTAGATATATGACAAGCGGACATTTGGATCTCTAATGTACTTTCATTTCTGTTGAAATGTATCTCTAATAAGGGGGTATTACATATCCATCATGCACGTCCATTAGAGGTGAATGTTCCGTATGAGTAAATTCCTCGTTAAACAATTGGCAAACGTGGATATTCAGATAGAAGAATTATTAAATTCAGAATTCACACATTCGTTTTTTACCAATATTTGAGAAGCTTAAGATTGAGAAAAATATTATTTTTCGTCATGGTAGGCGTAAAGTGGGATTTTACGCCCGCGAAGCGAACCGGATAAATCCCGTTTACCTCCCATTTACGAAAAACTTTGTTCGCACCGAGGGCGTAATACTTTACACCCTCGTGCGTTGAAATCTTAATAGGGTGTAAAACTTTACGACCTAGGTACGCACTTAGCTATTTCAGAAAGTCGGACCTTTGACTGTTGAGAACTATAACTCGCAGAAGCATCTCGTTCTCTGTGATACTACGACGTAGTTTTTTGGAAAAAAAATTGGAGGCATGATTTACGTTGACTGGTTGAGATGAGCTGGAATGCCCCATATACAGTACAACGTTCTATGAATTCCTGGATACTACCAAGGAGATGAGCGACAATTATCATTGTTCTGCAGCACTTCTGTACATGACATCGATTTCGCACACTTCAAGGTTACAGGTAATGAATAGACAATTTATAGAGAATAAACCTCATTATCGTACAATGGGCTAAAAAATGTTCGCACTTTGAACACACTGAACTTGACCGAGTATACGACAAAGTAAAAAAACAAGCACGTGCGTCGTGATGTTATTTGATCTTCACATGGAAATTGAGTTCTTTTATTGCCGTGTATGACATTGCAATCATACGTAGCGAACAATGTATAAATATTTCAAACACATGGCTAAAATTTTAATATGATAATTTTTGCACTCTTTTTATCCGATGTATCACTTCAAGTGCCGGCAAATTCTCATCATTATTTTAGTGTACTATGTCGTGGTGACTGTATAGTCGTTTCATTATACGAGGGCCTCGTTACAGAGCCGCAAATGAAGTTTACGTAATTTTTTGATCATTTTATATAATAGATTTTACATGACCTGGGCTACCTTCAGACCGCAATCCGTTCAATGATTTCGTTTCGCTTTGAGGATTTCGTTATAACATCTAACAGCACCTTCGCGAATTTTTTCAAGCAAATTTTCAAGGCTCCGTTCCAGAGCTCCCTGGTAGAAAAATATTTCTGACTCACACTGTTTCAATTACAGATAAGATTGATGTTCGTGACCGTGTAGATATTCTACAGATTCAATTTAGTTGGGCGAGGGTCAGGTATGAAATGATGCAATTATAGCAACCAGTTATGTGTTTTCAAAATGATGTTTCGGCAGTACCCCGCCTAACATCTTCGGGTTTCTTTAATGTAAAATGAATCACAATTTTTACACGAGAATTTGTAGTGTTTACAAATTTACTAATGTACATAAATGCCACTGTTTATTGTTTAACCTTATTATTGAAACTAATGTGAAAAACTGAAGTGTTCAAAACTTACATATATCGACATTCCTAAACGTTTGCGATGTTTGTTACATGATGTTCGAGAAGGAAGTGACTACCCAACTGTCTATACTGACAGGACTGTTATCGTAAAAAATTACGTCAAAAAAACCAGTATATTTTCATTTAGATAAATATTTTTTCACCAGGGACGTCTCTAAGATGTCATTTGGTCGATTTTTTGAAGACTATTATTTTCTGTTGTATCAATTTCCTATCAAAAATTAACACAATGTAATATTATAGCTCAAATTCGTTGAGTCTCGAGGTCAAATGTATAAAACACTATTTATTCGTATCGATCTATAGGCTAGAAAATACTTGTAACATGGAAGCAACTAATTCTCAATTAATAGAAGTATCTGAAATTACATAAATTAATAGATCTGAGATATTCGCTTGGGTTGATTAAACCCTGACATTCGGTACAGTGAAAACAGGTATTTGGTGCTTCAGATTTTAATATTCATAAAGTGGCCGCTGTATTGTACTTTGAAAGTATAAAACTATCGAGAAAAGAAGAAACTTGGCAATTTCCGTGCAATAGCCTCGTGATTGTAGGGGTACGTTAAATGAATAGATAGAAAACTGCATATTAATTTATCATCATGTTGACCAATTACATCAACCTCGATAAATTATATTATCAAGGCATTTTACAACTGCAAAAGTATCATGAAAGAAGATACCTGCAAAAGTAAAATCATGCATCATATATATGGAGCATTCTATGACCTCTCGATGAAGACTTTACATCGATGTCTCAGATTAGCTTTAGAATTTTTCGTATGAAAGTACATAACGAAAAAAAGAATCGCCATTTTTTCAAAATTTCTTGACCCAGCGTATATGATTAACTGTAATTGAAAAAAGTGAAAAGAAAACCAACTTTCTGAAATCTGCGAAAATTTTGAAGAATCTTATAAAATATTAAAAAAATGTTGATACTTATTATAAGATGGAGATTTCATAACTTCAAAACAGAAATAAGAGAAATAAGAAACAAATATTATTCAGTTGCATTTTTGACGTAAGAATAAATATAAAAAAGCTCATTATAATATGGGCACAAAAATGTCTATTTACAGAGTTACGGGGAATCAAATATATTATGATATAATATTACTTATAGAAAATTTTTTTAAATCTTTTGAAGTTATGAAATCTCCATCTCCTAATATGGTGTCAAAAATCTTGTTATACATATATTATAAGGTTTTCATAAATTCTTTCAGATTCTAGGAAAGTGGGGTACTTATTTTTTGAATTATACATCAGATACGCTGGGTCGAAAATTTCTGAAAACATAGCAATTGCGTTTTACGTCACGTACTTTCACACGATAAATGATAAAGCTAATCTGAGATATCGACGTAGAATCTTGTTCGAGATGTCATGGAATGCCCCATATACCTACAGTATGTTTATTCGTGCAATTACCCAAAAGTCTTCATTTTAGCTATGTGATTATCTCAAAAACATCATTTGAGTACTTGGTGCAAACGTTTTTCACAAGTTTTTAAAATCGATGTACGCGGCGATTATTACGAAATTTTCGGCAAACAATTTACTGCATTAAGAAATGATTTCATTAGCTAAATTAAGTAAACGCTTTCAAAATCTTACCATAATATTTATTTACTCAGCGTATTGATCCCATGCTCGAATTTTCCGTCTATACGTGGCTTTCACTGTTACACACATTCATATTTCATCATATTCCTCAAGCAATCGGAATCCAACTTCAACCAATCATTGATCTTGGAACTGAGCGTATCGTGAAAACGCCAGTGAGTGAAGGAAATAGATCCCATCGGCTATATTTCAGAGTGTTTCAGAAAGTATCATGGTTAATTGCCGCACAACATGAATGGTGCTATCAATATACAATGTGAATATTTTACACGCTTACTGTAATATAACAAACGACAGTTTAAGTATTGAAACACAGCCTGTTGCTCTTACTTCATTATATCCATCCTCGTTGGGAACAATATTCTAAATATTTTTTTATCATCCTGTCGCATATAGGTATACTTATACCTATAAGATGTTATACGTTATCAATATATATATATATTCATAATATGCGAGCACACTTACGAATGATTGACGCGAAATATTCTGTCCACCTATTATATAATAAAAGTTCCGCATCACGTAATTTAACAAATAAGTCAACGAGGCTAACTTATCGTTAAATGTTCAGGCAACGATAGATTTTTCTGAGATAAGCATGACGTATAATGCATTTTAGCGATTTGAAATGATCTCGATATTTTGCGTGCCAGACAGGTACATACAAACGCTGATATGAAAACATTTTTGCAAATTTTCACACCTCACTATCCCAAATTCATGTCCAGATGTTTACAATTTAAAAATTTTTCTGACATGTACTTGAAATTTGAAAACTAAGAACTTTCTGTTGAAAGACCAGAATAGCGATAAATGGAAACAGACATCAAAATCATTAAATGAAATGTGTTTCTACTTTGTTATTTCAACAACTCGAAAACTATCAGACCAAGCGATTATAAAGTCTAATTGTAAGTCAACACAAGTCGTTTCGATTGAGACGGAAACAATCAAAATCCTTAATCCTTAATCCTTTCTCGAGTGATGATCATTTGAGTGTTCATTTTTTCATTGGATTTTGTTATTCGAACGTTTGGATAGCTGCTATTCTCATCAGATCCGAAATCTAATTAATTTTGGGTTACGAAGAGAGCGATTTCATCAAAATCCGTTCATTCGATCTTGAATAATCGGAGACGATTATCTAAACATCAAAACGTGGAGACTTATACCGAAAACTGAACCTTGCATTTTATGAGGGTAATTATAATAAAATTGTCAGTTTCTTTTTTCCCTGAAAAAAGTAAAATAGCAAGTTAAACATTAACAATTTTGCAAAAAAAAAAAAAAAAAACAATTAAACAGAGCATTATGAAAATGTGAAAAAATTTCGAGAACATTTGTCTTAACATCTCAGTAATTTCTCTATGCAAATGTACGATCTGCAGGAAGCAGGAAAGGGTAGATGCGAGACACGATCTATGTTGCGTGGAATCTATAAGGACACGCAAGGATTATAGGTAGAATATAAGCAATCGCAAGCAGTCTACACAGAGTTCCTTGACTCGGCACCTGTAGGCCTACATGAAAGTGCAGAGAATAATTTTCTCGGGGCTACGCTCAACGTTGCCGATTCAAGGCGAGGCGCATGAACGAAGCGAGGTCCACAACTTGAACACGCTGAGGTCAACTGGACCACCGCGCCGTTCTGACGCCGTTAACGGCCACAAGAAAGTAACGACCGCAGCGCACTCGGCGGGACCGGAAATAAGTGGGGCACGCGTAGGCTGTATTCCACCAGCATGAGCATCGGCGACCAAGCCGAAGGTCGCGGCGAGAAGAATCGGCGACTTGGTCAATTGCCGACCTTACTTTAGTTTGTTTTTTCAATTTTTTCACGCATCGCGTCGCGTTTTTACTCCTCCAGGAAAACTTTGCCGTTTATTAAATTTATCGATCGCTAATCAGAACACCGAATGAGAGGCATGCAGAGAGATTTGAATGGAAGATGAAATTTCCCTAGGGGTGTGTTCTGAAATTAGCCGCTAGGGATATATAGGCACAGGGTCGTTGTTTCAACTGTTTTACCGTCATCGGCACAAATGACGTTGCTGGAGATTTTTTTTTAAACAGCTTCCTTCTCTGTTACCAAACTTTTCATTTAAACGTTACGATCAATTTATCTTTAAAAATTCGTATGACAGAGACAGAACTAGCCACGAACTCAATGATGTAACACCAGGGTGTGCCCAGGAATTTTTTTTTTTTTCAAACGCGCATCAAAATTTCGTTACAGCATCCCAAATAGTATATCTCATCCAAATATGAGCTCTTAATGTTGATATTCAGACGTGCTTATTTTTTTTATTCCATTTTCCATTTAAATATGATTTGAAATATATCTGGCGGATGTCCCAATGAAAATTTTTTGGACCCCCAAATAAGGACCATCCTGATGTATATAGGTAGCATCGACATATAGTATGGACTACGCTCAGGCGTGTAGAATATGACTGGTTAGGTAGATGCGAGATTGTCGACTGATTTCGGAACGTATAGCCAGAGTCTAGACCTAATGTTTAAGACAAGCTATTTTCTAATCATAGCTTCAGTTGGCTCGGAGAGACGCATGGAATGCTAAACACCAATTAGAAACAAGGATTAAATAATTAAACTGAATTAAGCGGTGACTTGTGAAATCCCCGTATGAGGGCAAAGTAAACATTCTGTCTCTTTTCTAGACACTCTTATATGGGCTGCTTGCCTTTTGCGTCAATTTTCTGACACAAAACGACAGTCAGTGATTTTATTGGTCTATTTCGTTAGATCCGACCGATAAAATCGTGTCGAGTTGTTTCAGAAAATTGACGTGAAAGGAAAGCGGCTATGATTTCACTCGATTTGTTTCTTTCCGGAAAGAATCTTACCACCAAAGTTGAACCTTTCAATTAATCAACTAAGAAATTCCCTCCATTGTTTTCAGATATGACTGACTTTAATAAGGCTGGTGAATTTTGCAAAATCTATGACGCCCGGTGGCTTACAATGATAGGAATGTATCATACGCACGTACCGTTTTTATTTCCTTGATGCTGGAAACATTTTGCTTGCAAAAAGGATTACCAACGTGTAACACTAATTATTTAATTTTTCACTAGTTGAACGAATATATCATACAATAACAATTTTGGCTTGTAGCTACACAATGTGGTGATCTCTTAGACATGACTGATTGTTGCAAGCTGTTAGCAGTAATTAGAACTCGCTAAAGGCGCATGCAGGCTAGATGAGTCGATACGTAAAGTGTATAATTCTGTCTATATACCAATTCGACCGCAACGACCGTATTCAAGGATTGAAGGAGAAATAGTTTCAATAGAGACAGAATAACACATTTTGTGAAATGAATTTCATTTGCTTCATTTTGTTGAAATGTACATGGTCCCCAATTCACAAAACGAGCTGTAATTGTGACATCCCGATAAGATTACCAAGCCTTCCTATATAGCTATACAGAAATTTTATACCAATTAAGAATAAAAGAATGAAGTGAAAAGAAATATTAAAAACAATGGTAGTACCAATTATTATAAAATTTATTGCTACCGCCACGTATAGGATCGAATAAAAGCTATCGCGCGCGTTTTTTCGCAGCAGTGTTACGTATTGAAAGAACACCGTGTATTATTGCAGGTAGTAAAAATATGGCAATTATCATAAATATGTGTATTAAACTATGTATAAGTAACTGTACCGTAAAATTAGGTATGTAACAAGGTATTTTAACAAAATTAAATTTTGTTTTTTTCATCGTATACTGCAACCTTGAATTCGTTGAACCTCATCTATAGCTTCGATTTGTTATTACGACTTCAGAGCACGTCTTGAACCGATTTTGAACATGGTTTTCATATTGAAACTTAATTGTATTGAATCTACGTAGATACGCGCGCAGTGATGGAAAGGAAACTCTCCAGGTTGAGACATTCCATCACTAATATTTGCCTGAATGTGATGGAATGGAAACTCACGAAGTTGAGACATTCCATCGCTGATGATTTGCCTGAAGTGAAATCTAGAAATTTCTTTGACAAAAAAAAGACAAAAAAACTTGACGGGCAGTTCAACTCGTATAAAGCCACTAATATCATGAAACTTAACAACCTAGTATCACGGAAAAGCGCAAATCCGAACCGGCGCCTAGTCACACGCACAATAAATGGTTGGTTAATTTGTGTGAAGTCAACATTTCTTCTAATGTCTCAGATGTCACGCAATTGGGCCCGAAATTTGGTTTACCCTTCCGCAATACAAATCTTTCAGTGAACAATCTAATCACTGATTTCGCATCGAATATCATGCCCATTTATAACGAGTCTCGCAATCAAGCGAGACTTGAATTTACCAACATGATAAAAAGCTTCAAAAACAAACCACCTATAAGGCTACACGACAAGTTATTAACAAGCCAGATTACGGAAACCAAACAGTTTCGTCCGGATAACCCTGATTTAATGTTTACCAAAGCCGATAAAGGGAACGTAACGGTTACCCTTCCTAAACAGTTGTACAAAAAGAGGTACTTGAACAACTTTCGGATGTCAATACTTATGAGATTGTCAAACATGAATTAACGAGTACTTTTCGAAGAGAGGTCAGTAAGTCAGGTGCGACGTCATTGCATAAAAAGTATATTTCCAAACAAACCAAACGTTCCACTGGAAACAGTGACAGCATACAGCCTAGAGCTCATGGGTTGCCAAAAATACATAAAGAGAAATGTCCGAAGCATATAATTAAACAGTTAAATGTGTCTCACAATGTTTGTTTCCGTGCTAAGATTTTCAAATTCAACAATGTCAACTATGCACAGGCTTTCGGTCTAGACATGGATTCGGTATTTTTAACAGCCACCCCTGACTAGAACTTACTACTGGGGTAGAGTCGGACGAATATTACTTTTCTCGACGTTCGGGTCGTTAATAACAATTCTAACATCTCAACAGATCGGCATCATAAGTAATCTTGGTCACACAGGTACCTAAACTTCCCTCCTCACCACCCTAGGTCATGTAAGATTGGAACAATCAAGTGTTTGGTAGACAGAGCGATTAGACTGTCGAGCTTGTAGTTCCACCAAAGTAAACCTCATACTTATTTACAACGTGTTGCACCAGAACGGCTACCCATATCGCCTCTTAAACCAACAAATCCACCAAAAGTATAACTCAATTTTATCTCAAGCATATTCCAACAACAATGGGGTTGTTAACCCGGTCGACATTCCCAGAACTTTCGTTGCGTTGCCGTATGTGGTTGGCCTATTTGAACATTTAAATAGGATTTTCAAAAAGTATAACGTGCAATTTGTGGGAAGAAATTGTCATGATCTCAGTTGTCTTTGACTCTGGAAAGGACAAAAATTCCTCGAGAAAAACATTCCAGTGCAATCTACAAAGTTCCGTGCAACAATTGCAATAAAGGGTATATAGGACAAACTGGCAGGCAGTTGCATACACGCATCAATGAACACAAACGCAATATTTTGGATAGTGTGGACAGGCATACTGCTCTCACTAAACGCATGATCGACGCGGACCATTTGTTCAATTATGATAAGGTTGCTATTTTGAGTGAGGAGCCTTCGTATTATAAGAAATTACTTCGAGAAATGTGCCATATTATAGAACACACGAATTGTGTCAATATGCGTCAAGATTTTGAGCATTTGAGCAACATTTACGTATCCGTTATCAACAGGCAAGGTTGACCACTTACTTTACTAAACGGTTGTTCTCGATCGCGCGTACGATTTTCCTATTTTTACGATTTCATATGATTTGTGTGGATTTAGCTTTTTTACAGTAGAGAATTATTTTTATATATTTTAGTTGAAGAAATGAACGACACGTTATTTATTGCTTTTTTTCCATTTACAACGGTGACCTAAACTCTTGCAGTTGCTATCTTTTTTATCGTTATTACACTACAGTGAATATCGTGAACGCTAAAAGTACCAAAGAACAATTAGGTTGATCTTACATTGCTAACAACATATCGACACCTTTTGGGATCACTGGTTCAAGCGGGTGGCGATAAATTCGCCATGCTTGCTAATTATTTCGGAGCCGACATTTGCCTAATCAAGAAATGGTGTGTTTTTTATCTCACGTTTTTGGCTCCTTTTCACACTCAATGCTTTATAATGAGTCGGTGGGAGCATAGAATTGCTATTTAGCACTCGCTTTTATCAGAATGGTCTGATTATTAGTCTAGTCCATGTAAATAACTGTCAACTTTTCACATGTGTTTTCACATCGGACAGGTTAAGGCCTGCTTTGGAAAAATTAAAAATTTAATATCAGTTAATTAGAGTATTGTACACTTGGTTGACGCACCGTACGTTTGATTGACAGACGTCTCAATAAATTAATTATCGTTCTGAAAAGATCTCACACTCGGGCCGAAACGTCAGAACCTTGTCGTTTTCACTAACCCATACATCTAAAAGTCTGTCTATTCTTTACAATTAATTTCGCACTTTCGTTGGGCACTTGGTTGTACGATACAGAAAATTTGAATATAATTAAAGAGTCGTATACAATCGAGTATTACAGATAGCGAGATAAAATATAATTAGAGCATATATTTATGTATTAAACGTATGAATTCGTAATCACTTTACGAGGTGGTATATTCACGCTAATTTCCAGCATGGGATTAATCGAATCGAAATAACGAAGGTGTAGTACGAACAACTGTTCATGCCCGAGGCGAAGAAGTATATTTTTTGTTCATTCTCTTGTATCCTTGTCAACATTTCCGGTTGGCTACATCAGTTTGGAAATTATAGCCTCTTTGCTTGAAGGCACCAGTTAGAATGATATTCGTGTATTACGTTCGGGAACAGGTGCAATACGATTGGAAATAAAATTACTAAATTTTAAATCGTCAAAATATGAATACAATAAAAAAATGAGAAAAAACTATTCAGGCATTACATCGTAAGTAATTATTCCCTCAACCCCGCGAAGCTTCGAAAACGTTTTAGCATGCAAATAATACCGATTTACGTGTACTTGAAACGCGACCACCGCTAATTATATAATCACGTGGAGGAACAATGATAATCATATGATGTGAATAAACGACAATAATAACAATCAATCAGGCGTATTCAAGATCTGAAACGATCGTAATTTATACAATATATGTATTTACAGCCATCGAGAGTAGGTGCTATATCTCTATACAGATAGCGCTGTGTTTTGAAAGATTCAAATTATACCTGATCGCAACACGAGTCACTAATACGTTCACCCAGATACGATAAAATATGATATCTATCATCGCATATAAAACAGGTTGAATAAATGATCCATTATTTATCACCCAGTTTGGCCAGCCTTGGGTGATTAGGTTTTATCCAGGTCCGATAAACGATCGCATTTTTATACGCGTCTAAATCGTCGGTGTAATCCATACATCTCGTGGGTGTAAACGGATGTACCGCTATAGACATGGCATGCCCATAATACGTAACATAAAATAAGTAAACGATCGATGTACATATACCTACATATATATATATATTGTACGTATACACACTAGGTACATTACTTACTAGTACCTATAACTCAAAGTTGGGCTACTGAATTTAAAAAGAGATCAGTGCGCTCGGCGGGACCACCTCTGCACCTTCGACACACAGAGAGCTGTGTTATAAATTCATATCGGCGGGTATATTTTACTTACATTATACGATATTTCGTTATGGCCGAAGGTTTAAAAAATCGTGAGAAATTTTTTTTCCACACGAAGCAAACAATATTTAATTTTTACATAACTGAACTCGCGACACGTATATATATATATACAATATATAACAATTTGTATTGCAGTGATATCGATGATCAAGTATTATGATTAATAATAAACTAAAAATATTGAATTATAATCGAGAGACCGTTGAACTGACACGAAAAGACTAATTAATTTCAACGATATCTGGACGCGTTGCAAAGGTGAGGAAAAGTTACCTTGCAGTGAATATTGAAATGCATCGAAAGAATTTGAATCGGTATTTTTTTTTTTTTTTTTCCTCTACTGAAGAATAAAAACTGCAACTTTTTTCGTTATATCTAGCGTCAATTTTCTTGTTCGTTTTAGAATTGTTTGGACATTGAGTCACAAGCGTAACAAGAATATTTGACAAGTGAAAAATTTTCGATAACATATTCCTAACTTCGTAGATACACCTTGTATAATACAACTGACAGATGAGTTCAGTTGTCGTCGAAATTTAACATTTTTCGTGATCAAAGCAGTAAAATACGTTCGAAGCTTGTCAATACAGCGTCTTTCTCGGTCGTCGCGTTCAACGGAGTCAATATCATGACTGAGCCAAAGTATGAATGATCGCAAGTGAAAATTTTATAGACGGACAACCATCGGATTGAAACATTGTTTTTTTCTACGAATTGGAAGTGTGCAGCTCTAGGGCTTATACAAACTTTATATTTTGCCGTGATAAAGTTCTGTCTCAGCTTTCTTCATAATTATAAACATAGGTTGAGAAACGTCGTTGATTTCTTTACTGGTCGAAATTTTAAACGTGATTTAAAAACTATTCCGACGTCTGTTTTTATTCTGTCAGACTGCAGCTATGTATACATTATGCAATCTACAATAGAATGGCAAAAAGGCAAGAAATTAACGAATCTCTCTCATACTCGTCAGGAACGTTACACGTTAGATACAAGCATTAAAATTTGTAGGTGCGTACAAGAGAACTCGATTTTCCATGAGTGACACAACTCGAATGATTGCGGGATGAATAATTTATTTCAATATTTAACTACCCACGTCCAACCAAAGTTACAGGATTACGTAACCAAATACCGTATACGAATGTGCCCAGTTATGGCTAATACCTGACACTGGAAACGGCCCATAAATCTTCCATTAGATGTTACCTAAACAATGTCAACTCGCATACGTGTATAATCTTATTTGTGTAATAATCTTACGTATACGTTTGTACGCATACCAACTCATTTCACAAGCACTCAATGGTATAAACACAAATACAACATTCGAAGTATGCATTCCATCGCTTATCAGTTACTTCGTGATCTTATCAAAAGAGCAAAAGGTGTTAAAAATTGTGTAATGAGATTGCAAATCGAATAAAAAATAGAGAAAATAACTCAATCAAAATGATTAGATCCTACACACGCAAACGTGATTAAACGATTAAAGTTTTATGGATCGATGTAAGGAATGGCACGCGACGAACTAGATAAGATCTCAATGAGTCTTGATAAGCGAGGAATATCTTTATAAATTTAATTATTTGGTTATTTGGTTGGTTAGTGATCGTGTAACTTCTGAATGACTTGACCGATCGAGGTCATATTTATACAGTATATTTGTATTGTTGAGACGATGTTTCATAGCTATACTAAGATCCGATAGGTGGCAATTGTTAACTTATTTTGCATATTGTTAATACATTATCGCTCACATACAGGAAAGGGCCGGACAACGACTGCCGGGCCAGCCAATAATTTACATTAGTCTTTATAATCCTTCTTCACGTCAAAATCGATTCGTTGGCTTAAGTTAAGGATATATGTAACAAGAGGATAAACCACTCCTTATAGTATGCTTTTTTCTTCTTCTTTTTCGGCGACATAACGCGTATTATCGCATAAGATATGAAAAATGTCTCGAAGCCATACGCGAATTCCGATGGTTATTGTAACTTTTTTTTTTAACTTCATTTGTATGATATATATTGTGTCATACTGTCATTCGTTAATGCATGTATCTTAAACATATAATCGGTTTTATACGCCTCGATTTAAAGCGGCATATTACGCTTGCTTAAATTAAACGCACAATAAGGTGAAACTGTTTTTTATATTCTATTCGATAGTCGCCGTATACGGTGTCACTTTTACAGAGGTAGAGAAAGGCTTACGCGTATGTTTCGTAGAGCGACATCACATATTCGTAATTACTGCTTCTTCATGGCTGAATACAGATATGCTTCGTTTAAAAATCATGGTCTAGACTAAACATTGGTTGCTGTTCTGTCTTTTTTTTTCTTTGCTTTCTTCAATCAAGTGAGGAATCGTTGCGCAATATTCGACGTGGATAGTATTTAGCGTAAACAATATCTCCAGACTGCTGTTTATTTTTGGATTTTTCTTTCTTACAGATTAATTGAATTAATTGACACCGTATGGAGAAAGAAACGTTAACCTACGCGTCGTCACGTTACAATTGCTGCAATCATTTTATTAACCATATTTACTTTCTGGGAAAGAACCTTTAAGCCGTCTGGCCATACTTCTTATCATCAATTTTGCTGCGGATTTTCCGATTAGAATATTAATTTTGAGAAGGATGCAATAAATAGAATTTGCCTTTACATGCACAAGTGAATGGAACGCGATAAGTATGTCCAGATATCACTTTGATCTTTAGAGTTTTAGTGTCCCGCTGATAGTACAAACTCCGGCCAAAAATATATACCGTCATCTGTTATTCGAAATTTTTTATATGAAAGATAACGTGTAAACAAATGAATTTCGATTAGGCTTCCTAGTTATAACTTGTCCAGGGGACTATTAAACTTGAGAAATTTTTTCCTAACAATTTTTTACTTCCCCTTCCTCTTAGAAAGAAAAACCCGTCGGAATTTATGGCCAGTCCCTTGAACCGTATACTGTACGGATTTTTCTTTATATCAAAGCCATCGATAATATAATTGAAATGGTTTGAAATGGCTTTTATGCATTGAATATTCAAATAATAACAACAACAATAATGGAATAACGACGACTAATTATTAAAAATATCAATACATTGTACAGCTATTTACGATAGCGAAATTGTTAAAGGTATTTCTTGGATGATTCTGACTTTTTTTACACATAGCCTATATCTCTAATTTCCTAACAAGAAATCCTAGCTAGGTCGACCCTTCTGATTTTGATCTAATTCATATATGTTATAGTGCATCGAAGACTAAGAGACACGTATATTTTTTTATCTGTTAATAAACGGTTTAGAGAGGTGAAGACGCCCCTCAAGAACAGCCACCCAATGGGGTGATTTCTTGATACGCTTGATGGATTTGAATGAAACCAATACTGAAGTATTTTATCAATGAATAGAAACATTTCAGCGTAGGAAAAAAAATACTAGATTAGAAAAAAACGAAACACAAATTTTGTGAAATTTATTTGATAGCTATTCTTTCAAACCGCATTCTACAAAATTCAGATTTTCCGAAGAAATGACATCAATTTTTAGAGAAACGAAAATAACAATGAATTTTCGTTCTGCGGAACCTGAAAGTACACGGTTTTTCGTTAATAAGCGAATTTCTCAAAGGTAGAAACTACTCCCATGAAAAAACTTCCATTCGTTTCCGAAAATTCGAACATTTTTACATAAAAAATGTTTTTTCCGTTTTTTCTTGCAAGTCACAACCGTAGGTTTGCAATAGTATATTTTATAACAAGAAGGCAAACTCTGTCTTTTCCAGCCGAGCGACAGTTTGCAATATGAGTCGTAGGTGAGCCGAAGACGAATGCCGCAAATACGCGAGACAAAAGATCGTTGCCTCCTAGTTACACACCATTCTTTGCATATGAAGAGTACGTTATGCGTTTTTTCACGAAGCATGAAATCAAGGTTAAGGTCGCGTAATGTCAAATTTGTTTGCGACTGCGCATTCACGGAATACAGAAAAGACCACTTTCAACTCCTAGGGAGCTAGAAGTGGTCTTTTCTGTACTACGCGCATGCGCATTCGCAGAATCTGCCGTCATGGAAACTGGTAGTTTATGTGCGGAAAACATACTTGCCTTGTATAAAATCATTTAACAAAGTCTAAAGCAAGTCGAAATTAAGAATAATTTTTCTCTTAAAGACGAATAGAGAGAAAGGACTAATTAATATCTTTAAGATTATAACCTCTCATGTGGGAGAATAAGATATGAGAATATCAGACAAGTTTCTGTTCTGCCACTGAATCCATGGGTCACATTTGGAGGCAACGCCTATATATTACAGTCGGGTACCAGTGAAAACACTTTCGTTCGATACTGAAACCTGTTGAGCATTGAAATCGATTTAAAGACACGCGGTGATACCGCAGAACACATCGACCTGCTTAAAACCACCATATCGTGTTTTTACTTTTAATTTTGTTTCTTTCCAATATGCAGTATTGTGAAATCTATCATAAGAACAAACATCTTTGCCTCCAATACCTCAGGACATTATGTATGTACGCATGACATAACAGATTTGGAAAAATTTTACGTGAAAGAAATCAAAAATGAATTTATAAGTCTACATGCAGATTTGGATTCATGGTTAAAAAACTTGTAAAAACTACCTTGCATGTTCCATTAATGCAACAGAAAAGATTCTTAGTAAAGGTAATTGCAAAAGCAGGTTTTCTTTAACGCTGGGGCGTCAAATTTCTTCTGTCTATGTAATATTTTTACATACCTATCTTAATTCTCCTTTTCAAACATTCTGAACAGTTCACCGTCATTCAGAAATACTGGACCTAGTTTTTTTATTTTGCACTGCGAATAAAACGACGAAAGTCATTTCGATAAGTTTTTTTTTTTTTTTTCCGATACCGCACTGAAACTCGATCGTAAAATTGGTTTAGCGCATTTGATATCGCAAATCCACGTAGCTGTTACGATTATTATGATACGTTGATCTTACTTAAATCGAATAATAGAGAAAGTTCTTGTCAACAGAATTTTTATTTGCGAATTTTATAGATTTTATTATTCATCTACGTGCAGCTTTTACGAATATGATAAAATATTGAACTTCTTCAATTCGAATGAAATAGAAAGTTCTTGTCAACATATGTATCCGTAGAAAATTCCACTAGCACAGTAATACTTGTCTGTGGATGTAAAGCGAACTGTACAGGTATAATAAGCCTGGAGCATATCGGCACTATTAATGCCTCATCCATTTCACCATACACACATCAATGTATGTGGTATGTATTATGTACATGTTGCGAACCCCCCATTCATATTACCTACGCCCCGAGGCCATCGCCAATATCACATCTTACTATAACAGCTTGCTATCCGCTTGTGGAACGTCAGTTGTTCCGTCGCGTTCTGCCACCTCAAGAGTTGGTGGAAAGAGAAAATCTTTGGTGCAAATTATTGTTACAAGAAAATTTAGATGAATGAAAGAAAAAAAAAAAAAAGAATGCACCGTTACTCTAATAAGAATCAATCATTGATGATAAATTTTTTTTTTCGCTATTTCGAAACAATATAAACGACTTTAAATCGATCCAAGTTATGCGAAGTTTCAGAGAATACCGTAACTGAATTCCAAGTTGGATTGACAATTGGTTTTGTTTTCTTATCGCACCTTGTAAAGTGTAAGATTTGAATTGTGTCAGTGTGTCCGTGCCTCGTATGCGAAGAAGAAGGATATAAACAGTATAATCATATCGGAAAGAAGTATGTACCAGAATAGCACGTGTGCTAAATAAGAAACAAATATAATCTGAATGATAATAATTGAAGATAAAACCAAAGTATGTAACATGTTTTCGATCTTGTACCAACGTGTATAAATATATGCAGCTATTTTATGCAGGAAAAAAATAATCACTGTCAAACTGACTGAAATCAATCGTAAAATAAGCTAAAGTACCGACACAATTTGATGTCAAAATTACAGCCGCGCAAATGCAGTATGCATAAAAATATATCACACGACAATTATCGCACAAATTGCACCAACTAGAAATGCGTCGGTGTGGTAAGCGTAACAAGACATTATTTTTCACCTTTAACTTCTATCTCTACTTCCCCGAGTAGATGACAACTCGTTAGTAAAACAATGAACCGTATGTTACGCATTCCTCGTACGTACCAGACGGAGTCGCGGTTATTGTTGTAACATTATGCTTCGTCGGTTTGAGAAAATGCCTGAATAGATAAGAGATATCTTAAATATATGGGGGGACGGCTTGTCAGAGGGTTACCCTCTGGCGGAGTGCTTGGAGGTGGGGAGGAGTGGCCGATTTAAAACCAACCGAGGACTTGCGAATGCAGCACAGTTCGCACGTGTCAATCTTGGTATTGGCACTAGTTCATTAAATAGTCTAGTTTTTTTTTTTCGTTTGTTTGCTTGTTTTTATTTATTTATTATTTCACAAAATTTTATTTCATTTTCAATTGTTCGTCTTTTTCGCAGTAATTGTTTGAAAAAAAAAAAAAAAAAGTAAAACAAAACTGCTACGTACATAATTGCGCAGAGTATAAGGTGCGACCTGCAGGCACCGCTCGACAAACGTCGAAGTTTCAACCCTCGCCTACCACCCGTAAACATCTACTGTACTCATAATTCGGACAAATACCCCAATCCTGCGTGATAATAAACTGTGAGTAAACAAATGCGGTTACAAGTATAAAAAATTCTACGTGGTTGCAATATTCACTGCACTGCACTTGAGTATTACGTGACTAAAAATAAAAAAAAATAAATTGAAATGTAAAGGGACCAGCGCACATAAATAATTATCGTATAACAGTGTACAATAGCCGTAGGCTAGGCTGCTCAAATTGTAAGTACGGACACGTTTTTTTTCATGTTCTTTTTTTTTGTCGCGAGTTTTTACATCTATTTATTTATTTATTTATTTTATTTATGCTTTAGCTATGTGTACAAGTGCCTGGATATAATTTATACACTGGATATTTAGCCTGGGGTTGAATTCTCAATCGCAAATAGCGCGTTGAACTTATTCTTTTTCTCTGTCTTCTTTTTTTCTCTATTTCTAAGAAGCAGAACGAGCGAGTGGTACCTACACACATGCCCTAGTAAGGCACAACTTCATTACCACTATTCGTCATTACGTAAATTTCACGAGCTTCATCCAACATCATTATTACTATTATTAAATTTTGATTTTGTTTTATTTTGTACTCTAAAAAACTTGGAATTTTCAAACATCATTGTAGGTAATTTACATATCGTGCTTCGGCGTACATCCGTGTATATTAGGCATTAGTTATACACGCAAATATTATAATACCACGATATGGTGTTTCGGTATAATGCAGACATGACGTTAAAAAACGAAACGGTAGTCACCGCGATGCCGACCTCGAGATTTGATTTTTGTTTTCAGTTTTTTTTTATTGTTTAGCTTTGCTTCCCCATTTATATACCTATGTATATGTAAAGAAATCATTGCCTTCCCCTCCACCTTGTTAATCCCACCTCCCCTCCCCCCTTCCTCCGCCGATCAACAGGTGTATAAGCCATTAACCTGTAAATGCGTAACCTTCATGCCCTATAGGCACTGCGTAACAGCGGCGAGATCAAAGGTCGAAATGTGAAAAAGTTGAAGGCATATTATTTATCTACTTTCTTTTTTTAGTTCAAGTACACGCTCTGTCCGTCAATATACTTTTTTTTTTAAGTAACAAGGATGAGAGTGAACGTATAAAAAAAAGGGAAACCTATATAGTATAAGAAAAACGAGAACGCATTTTACCCTGCAGCTATCGTTTTTCATGAATTAAAAACGTTGGAATATTATAATTTTCAATCTGTTGGAATTATGGCTCACAGTTAACGTAAGCCAACCGGAAATCCGGTCAATCCAGTCGAAAATTAGTCCACATCGGTTTATTTTTCTTTAATTGGTTTATTTTAGCTAATCAACATTCTTCTATATGACGAAATATTTGATTCCTGTCTGTATTTGGTGTATATTTAATTGCAGATTTGGATTCTTTGCTAGACTAATGATATTGTTACGGTGCTGCCGATGGTTATTCGTTGATATACGCAGTTTACACAATAGTGCAGTACAGCAAATCAGTTTTTTTGTTGTTCTTTCATAAAATCGGTAATCAACAGTCGCATATAAAGCGAGGGACAAAAGTATTCGTACGGTGGATAAATTTAAATAAAATGAGGAATAATTTTTTTAATTAACTTATTTATTCAAGAGTGTGCTGTTTTGTTTCATGCCTGCACGACACTGATGTAAACAAACTCGTACAATCGGACTTGTCATCCTACGATGCGTGGACAAGTCGCCGTTATGGCAAGGACAAAAGTATTGGTGGAATATATGTACGAATTCTTTTATCCCTCGCTGTAGATAAAAACATATAATTGAAAGCGGTTAACAAATTTTTCTCCCCCTACACATCGTCGCGTAGATCCCGGCCGTTGAAACGTTACACGCGCAGTAGGTACATACATATTGACGCAACGCAAAAAATATAAAATAGGTACACATATACCCATGTGATTTGTGTTTGTGCAAAATTCATGTATGTACGTACGTATTTGTGCATATACAATATAATACTCGTACCCAGCGGGTAAGTTACGTAACTTCAAGCAATTACGGGGGTAGGTAATTGTAGCAAAAACGGAAGTAGTTGGCGTGCTTATGCCAATGATTGTATTTTTCCTAAGTCTCGATGTGTTATAGGCGTCGTTCAATTTCCGGCGCATACGTAGACTGCACACAACGTTAATGTGTATCAATTGCGTCGTGCAACTGTTTTTTTTTTTTTTTTTGTTTCTTTCAATTTGTTTTGCACTATTTTTTGTCTGTTACTTTTCGCGCTCCCTATAGTTACAAAGAATTTCGCGTTTAATCTAGTCAATCTGATAAAAATATCGATAGTCTACTTTTCATATAACACAAAATATTAATGCGATTACGTTTACTTTAATGTATGCATACTTTTTTAGTAGTCTAGTAGTATTGTACTAGCAGTAGTAGTAGTGACAACTCTATTTACATATATCCCTAAATATATACCGCGACGTACACGTGCAAGTGTAATACACCTATATAAATATGCACTGACAGACATTAAGGGATATTTCAAAACAGGTATAAATATACATATGAATATTTAAATTACAATATACCTATAAAAGATAATACATTGGTAATTTGTAATACCTTTAATACACAGTTGTTTAGTTATATTTCGCATAAAGCCAATATTATTGCGATATTATCCTTTGCATATCTTTATATCGACCACCTATGCGATTATAGTCATATATACAATGAGAGACAAAAGTATTCGTACAGTGGGTAAATTTATACAAAATAAGGAATAATTTTTTTTAAGTAACTCTTTCATTCAAGCATTTGCTGTTTTATTTCATGCCTGGACACTAACGTAAATAAGCACGTAGAAACGGACTTGTTATCTTATGTTGCGTAGACAAGCCGCCGTTATGACAAGAACAAAGGTATTTGTACACTATAAATACGAATACTTTTATCCCTCGCTGTATATACCTACACGTGACTTACTTCTATCCGCATGTGTGTAGATGCTTATTGTATGTATAGCATCAAATTATCTCACACAATGCATACGAATACATTTTTGTCCTACTTTTTTTTTTGCTTTTGAACAGAGTAGCAAATCAATATCCACTGAGATATAGGGTACCCGCGACATTATATCAAGTGTGATACTACTGATATCAGACTGCAATGAGCAAATTTACCGACGTTATGTATACACTTATCTACCTATATATTACGACTTCCGTCAATAGTGATATGGCATAAACTACTGAACCACGAAGGACAATCATGTCTTCAACCACGAATTGAATCTATTCTCGTCGAATGACCTCAATTACCCACTTCTCCCTTCGTAGAAAAAGCAACCTCTGCACTGACCTGGCATAAATTAAAGGAGTGAACGTGATAAAAAAAATTAAATATACATAAATGTATATATAACTATAATAATTTTACTTCCGACAAATAGGAAAAAAAAATTGGTGAAATAAAACAATCGAATTCGAGAAGAACGGGTGCGGATTGCTAAAATTGTATTCTTAAAACTGTAAGATCTTCGTACGGTCTAAATTTACTCGCCGAAAATACTCTCTGTAATGAAAAATTATTTTTCCACGCTGCAACACAAAACATTTCAACAATAATGTGATATAATTAGTTTGCAGAATATTTTCCGCAGATTGCAATAGTATGTTTATACAATATTCCCGGCTCATATTGATACATATGAAATTTATTTGCGAAATACCTCATCGCATTCAATTATTTCCAATAAAATACTGGCGTTGTAACTGAACATAAATATTTGTCATCAATAATATACAGTCCTCGGTCATAGCACGTTCTACTTAATCAATACTGGTGAATCGATATTTCAGCAAATTGGATTATCCACTGTGCCTCGGATACTTTATTATTATCAATTATTTTGCGGCACTGAGAATAGTAAGGGGAGCTTCATGTTGGTCTCATACGTACAGACTGATCTTTGATCGAAGTATTTTGGAGCATTACCAGATTTTATGCACACCCGTGGACAGTAGCGTCAATGATCATTATTGACTATAATATTGTGTAGGGGATTGACAATGACAGTACCGTATACAGATATATTGCAAAGTATTAATATTTTCACGTTGTTTCTTTTTTCAATATGTTCTTACGGTGTGTATGGGTAAATTTCAATAAACTATCATCACTACAGAAAGCGAAATTAAAGTGTAATGTAATTTTACACACAGGACGGAAAACGTTTCCTAACGATAAGTATCGTATTTTTATGCAGGAATATGACATTACGATACTGCTGTTATATAACGATGAAATACGATTGGAAATTAGACAAGTTCTACAGACAGCTCCTGACGAATGGCTCACCTTATCAACTGGGCTGCTTTCGAAATTACAGAAGGTTGGATTTTCAACTGATATCACTTTATGATTTAATCAAATAAGAGACCGAGATGATGATATCGCAACTTCATAAATCCTGCAATCTTTTGACCGTGTAAATTTAAGGTTCCATACAAAAGTCAACCGATATTGTGAATTTTCAAAATTGATTGTTTCGTTAATAACGAATAATCCGCTGCATGGGAAAGGGATTTGTCAATCAGGTTTTGCAATTTATTTAATACTACTGCATATTCGAAAAATTACCGTGAAACGCACACGTTCTGGGCTAGATAGTCAAATAAGACCATTTGGTAGGCGTAAAACATCAACCGCTATGTCAGCGCCTGAAAGTATGCAGCTTTTCACACGTGAATGTAAGTACGGTCTCGACAGTTGACACCACAGATCCTCCGTCCGTAATCTGGCTACGATACATTCGCGGCAACGTTGTCGTCAGTATGCAGGCTGCAAATAGTTGACCATGGTCAATGGCCGTTGACACGTGACTCGGCGATCGTTGTGCTTCGACACACCAAAACTATTGGGATTGTGCATTAGGGGTCGTGTCAAATTTCTGGAGATTATAAAGTGGTAGAGAAGATCAATGGGGTCTGGGAAATTTGCGGGAATATATTTGAAATTTGAATGTCGTGAAGTATTACGATCAGACGGACCGAGGGAGGGACGAACGGAGAGAGACAGAGCAGGGAGAGAATCAAGCCAGCTGTGTTTGCGAAAAGAGCTGTTCTTTCACGACAGTCTACTACACAAAGTGCAAAACGGGAATACAGAATTAAATCTTACCGATAGAAGCAAACTCGCGCGTTGCTGATAATAATATGACATTTGTATAACGGACAACGTAATTAGAGATTGTTTTAATTTTCATCGTTGTACGTACAAACATTGCAAATATGCATCGTTACGATCAGGAAGATTTGGCAGGACCAAACCAGGCAGACGTATGGGCGGTATGTACAAAACAAAAAACAATAAATTTGATTATTGTTTACAAAAAATATTGACACACTTCAACGACTAACTTATACGATTGCTTTGGATCTTGGTACTTATAAACACTATCAAACATTGGAACCTTACACACCGTTACATCAGCATGCAGCGCAGATAGCCCATCTATAACAGTGGCCGATGCAAGTTTTACTCAATGCGAATTAACCAATATACCACTTGGAAAGTTGTACCCCCACTTTTTACTAATCCGAATAACTTCACGTATATAGAAAAGCTACATAACAAAGAATTACACTTAATTATCAACGAATACTCATATAATCAACGCAACATGCATGATATAAATGCACGGATCAATGACTAATAATTATTTATATACTTCTATACTTCCTCGGTGTATTGAATTCTACTGGATGATTACAAATGAAATTATTTTTCACAGAGCAATAACGGAAATGGAGCATATTTTTCCTACATTTATATCCAATAAAAATGTAGAAGACTATAATTTTGAACGTTTTATAAAATTTGAATCAAGATGATCATGTTGAAGTTAGCAATGTTATCTTAACGAGTCATGCTGAAGGAAAGCCGTTATTTCGCGATTTTATAAGCGTTTGAAGTCCAGAAAACTATAATAAAACAAAATATACTCATATTTTGAAATCTTTGTTTCTCCCAAGTTATTGTAAAAATAAGAAAATAGTCATTTTTTTACCCAATGTTTCGTTACAATAATGTTATTGTTTCAACCTCGTTCAAGATAGCATTTTTTCACATGCAGTACTATATGCATATCGGCATTATTGTTGGTGTTTCAAAGGCATTGAATTTAGATACGCTTGTAAAGCGACTATAATATTCAATAATAACGAAAACAACTCAAGTATGTAATTGTTCAGTGACACAGGAATCTTCCCCTCCAATTTTTATCGCAATTCAATTGAAACTGGAACTCACATGTTATGCTCTATGATTCATTAGTTTATCTCTTCAATTACAGTCACAGGCATACATACCTTTTTCAATTTTTCCAAGTGACATTAATTATATTCTAAAAAATTTAGAGTTATAATTGTATCAAATTATTTCTGAATATTAAAGCTTCTCACTATTTGTGGCACAATTCTTGAACTTGGTATTAAAGTGTGCATTTCAATTTATGGAAATATTACAACAAGCATCATATAGATGCTAAACTTCAGTAAGAAAAATATTAACATACAGTTAATGTTTGACCACTGTTGCTTTTCAACTACGAGAATGATAAAGCACCTGACGATCACCTGGGACCTACAACAATTTCTTTTTAGTAGTAGTGGTAAGATAAAGCTGCCATAATATCCTTGCATGCATGGAAAACTCTCTAGTATCTCTATTTCAGAAAAAAAATATAAGAATGTGATGAATTCGGAATTATTATTACTCAATTTTTATCTGACATAAATAATCTTCCTATTTGCAATGTCGTTTATTTGACTTGTCAATTTACGATCTTGGGTAAAGTCTACGAATTCTCACTTTACTAGTTACCAAAACTCGTTTTGGCACATTCCTACATGGAGCTAGCCATACGGTAGAAGAAGGAACAGAATTATTAAAACATAGTTGTTAGAGCTATTTGTGAGAAGGCAGCACCTTTTGTGTGAATTTTCGGCTAGACTGACAGTAATCTCAAACGAAAAGATTGCATGTTAATAAAGTGTGACAAGCATTTTACTATACAACAGGCATTATAAAAGCTTACTAGTGATACACTGGTTTTCTTACAATACTGCTTTTCGAGGTGATACATGTACTTTGTAACCCAAATGTCTGGACGAACACGCATGAGTCCATACATTGATGCACGCTCACTTTATCTAACTCCATCAAAACATGATACCTAACGAATCCAGATGGTCAAATTCATACATATTAAAAAATCAAAATGAATATATATTACTTTTTACTTTATTAACATTTGTTTGCCATCTTTATTTTTTATATTTTTGAGAGCTAGAACTTGGAAATTAGCTAATCAACTTTGTCACTTTTCAGGTATCAGACAGAACACCGTTACTGCAAGGACACTGCAGCACAATGGGAGACAAAATCGGTATTTCCCAGCAAACGCTCGTCTCTAACGCAGAGTTCAGCTCCAATGGAAAAAAGCTGCCACAATATATTGCAGCAATAGCTGCAACCCTTGGAAGTCTGGCTTTTGGCGCGGTTTTAGGTTGGTCGACTTCAGGAGGTGACGGAGGTATAGATTTGGCTGCAGAATACAACATAACGATATCATCGTCAGAGTTCTCTTGGATTGGATCAATAACAAATTTGGGAGCGGCAGCCGTTTGTGTTCCCTTCGGAGTGCTAATGGACCTGATAGGGAGAAAACCAAGCATGCTTTTACTAGTTGCACCTTTCTTGGTTGGCTGGGGATTAATTATTTGGGCAAACTCAGTGGTAATGTTTTACGTGGGAAGATTCATACTAGGAGTGAGTGGCGGAGCATTTTGCGTTGCAGCTCCTGTGTATACCGGCGAAATATCAGAGCCCTCGGTCCGTGGTACCCTGGGATCGTACTTTCAGCTGATGTTGACCATTGGTATCCTGTTTTCATACACTCTAGGCGCATTTGCACCAATCAAAACGCTTTCAATAGTATCGGCAATTATCCCACTAATATTCTTTGCTGTGTTTTTCTTCATGCCTGAATCCCCGGCCTATTATTTGATGAAAAACAAAGATGATCTGGCCAGGTCAAGTCTCCTGAGGCTGCGTGGTCCTGCTTACGACATTGAACAAGAGTTACAGGCTAAAAAAGATACCATTGCAGAAGAGGTAAAAAATAAAGCCTCGTTCCTAGAAGCAATAAAGACACAGGTTGCCAGAAAAGGATTGATCGTTGCCTTTGGACTGATGATGTTCCAGCAATTGAGCGGAGTCAACGCTATCATATTTTACACCGGCAGCATCTTCGGCGAAGGAGGAAGCATGTCTTCTGAAACATCAACGATTATTGTTGGAGTAATTCAAGTCGTCGCAGTATTTGCGAGTACACTGGTAGTAGACAAACTTGGGCGAAAAATTCTTCTGATATCATCCAGCACTGTAATGACTATTGGTGCTTTTACTGTTGGGATATACTTTTATTTATCGCACACAGGAGTAGACGTGTCTGCATATAATTGGATTCCATTGATCGCAGTTTGCCTTTTTATATTCATGTTCAATCTGGGTCTTGGGCCAATTCCATGGATGATGGTAGGAGAGCTGTTTGCTCCGCAAATAAAGGGCATTGCAGGTAGCAGCGCTTGTTTATTCAACTGGATAATGGCCTTTTTAGTAACAAAGTTTTACAGCGATCTGGTGACAGCATTTGGAAATTACACTACATTCTGGATATTCAGTGTAGTTTGTGCCCTGAGTATCGTATTCTTTGTATTCGTCGTCCCTGAGACAAAAGGAAAAACTCTTGAACAGATTCAGCAAGAAATGGGTGCGGTACCTGCACCTCCACCCACTTCAAATACAATAAAAGTTTAGAAAACAAGGATCTCGGTTCATGGAATTAATAAAACCATATTTAATTAACTCGATCACAGAGTATAATTTCTGGTCAGAAAAAAGCATTCGTGCCAATATCCAACAGGTGTTTGTTACTTTTCTCTGCTGGTGACCCAAGTTATTTGTGAATTAGTACCCAAAAAAACATACTAATAAAGTCAGACACCTATAAGCGATATATAATAAAGCGAAAGGATTGTCTCACAGTCAGTAAATTAAATGGAAAAGAGCCAAGAAAAAGAACTCGAAATGTGTGTTCTCTTAGAGATCATTGATAGGTACAAAATGAGCGACAACTTAGCTCACACAGTATCCAATTTTCAAGCAGAACAAAAATAATTTCTTTAAATTAAATATGTTAGTATAAATGAGAATTATTGAATCAAGTTACTCTGATTTACAGTAATACACTGTATAATACTGATGTACAATCAACATAGATTCTCTTGTAAGACTGATTCTTTTGTAAATATATTTAATCCGTTGGAGTATAGACAAGGATGTACTATTAAAATTTAACCGAATATCTATGCTCATAGCAAAGTATAAATGTATGATAAAAAGTGTGAAGATGTCTGTAATATTATGTATTCATTGATCTAATATTTTGAATAAATTATTCTTGGTAAATTTGTTCTCTAACCATCTTCTCGTTATATATTTGTACAGTATCTTGCTAAACCATCTTTCTATCTAAGAACTACCAATTAAACTTCAAATCCATGAGATAAGATTAGCACAAATAAAATTCTGAAAATCTTGTCAACCAATATAAATTCATGGCATTACAAATTCTGCGTCTCAGTATTAATTCGTTCTCTGTGAACAGTGTAGTTGATAAACTGAAGCAACCTTGTTTTCTTTGTCCTTTAGAACGCAAGACATTTTATTTCACATCTGTTTTGAAGGTACATGTTCTATGACATTTCGCTACGGCTTTTCAATAAACAAGAATAACAACAGTTACTTGTTAATGCTAATGAGGTGCAGCTGAAAACATTGTTGTATCGCGTAAAAAATTAATAATTCAAGATTGTATTATCCTCGCCATTTCTTTGTTACAATAAAACAGTCAAATAATCTATTTTTCACATGTATAATGTATGCTGAAGCATAAGAGATGTTTTCAAAGCTTAATGGTGTGACGTACACTTGAATACACCAAACGTTCGTTAAAAAATATATTGAAAGCGAACAATTTAAGCACAAGCGTGATGCAACCAGTCACGTGAGAGTACATACCAACGATGTTAGAGAAAATTTAAATTCTATGTTCAGTCATACTCGAAGTGCCAATTCAGACTGATCGAACTGCAAAAATTAAAAATGTAAAATATTGAATATAGCATAATAAAAGTGGAAATATACGTAATATACGAATTAAATAGATGTGTTGAACATTGAATTTAAAATTACAGGTATTTAACACAATATTTCCCACCCTGTAACTGAATTGCAGGAAATTGGAAATACATAATCCAAACATAAATATATTTAGAAACAATGAATAACTGTATTCCTTACCTTGCAGGTGACAGAGTGGACGCCGCTGCTGCAGTCGGGCCAGGACACGATGGGGGAAAAGAATATAGGTATTTCACAGCTGACACTTGTGTCAAACGATGCTTCGGCTGTCCGAGGAAAACAGCTTCCTCAATACGCCGCTGCACTCTCTGCTACCATCGGAGCTCTTGCTTTTGGTGGAGTTTTGGGATGGTCGACATCAGGTGGTGACTCAGGGGAGAAATTGGCAGAACAGTACAACATTACGATAAGCAGCTCAGAGTTTTCTTGGATCGGTTCAATATCAAATTTGGGATCAGCAGCAATTTGCATTCCAATGGGTCTAATGATGGACATATTTGGTAGAAAACGAAGCATGCTGCTTCTAGTAGTTCCTTATACCATTGGCTGGGCACTTGTGATCTGGGCTCAATCAGTGGTGATGTTTTGTATCGGCAGATTCTTGCTCGGTTTGAGTGGTGGAGGATTTGGCGTTGCAGTACCAGTTTACACAGCAGAAATCGGAGAACCTTCCATACGCGGTACTCTGGGAGCATTCTATGAGCTGATGTTGACCTCTGGAGTTCTGATAACATATTCTCTCGGTACCCTCATACCGATATACTATCTCTCCATAACATTTGCAATTGTACCGTTGCTATTCTTCACCATATTTTCATTCATGCCAGAAAGTCCGACTTACTTTCTAATGAAGAATAGAGAGGAAGATGCCAGAAATAGCTTGCTGAGACTGCGCGGTCCTAAATATGACCTTGACCATGAGCTGCAAGTACGAAAACATGTCTTAGCAGAAGAGTTGAGAAATAGAGGCTCTTTTATTCAAGCAATAAAGTCGAGAGTAGCCAGAAATGGGTTGATAATTTCCTATGGCCTGATGTTCTTCCAGCAACTGAGCGGTGTTAATGCAATTGTATTTTACACAGGAAGTATCTTTGGCAAGAACGGTAGCATTTCCACAGACACGTCAACAATTATTGTTGGAGCTCTTCAGGTACTGTCGACTTCCATCAGTCTATTAACTGTTGACAAGCTTGGACGTCGAGTTTTGCTTCTTGTTTCGATAGTAGCAATGACAATAGGTATGTTTTCTCTCGGTACGTATTATTACTTGGAGCACATAGAAGCGGATGTTTCATCAATTAACTGGCTTCCACTTGTATCGGTTTGCTTCTTTGTCCTCATGTGTAGTCTTGGTTTTGGACCACTTCCATTTATGATGGTTGGAGAGCTATTCTCACCACAAATAAAAGGTGTAGCTGGTAGTAGTGCTTGCTTTTTTAACTGGATGATGGCATTTATAGTGACAAGAACTTATAGTGACCTTGTACTGGCATTCGGTACGTACACTACATTCTGGATGTACAGTGTAATTTGTGCCATAGGTACAGTGTTCGTTGTTTTCATTGTGCCCGAAACAAAAGGGAAGCCTTTAGAACAGATTCAACGTGAATTAGGAGCAAAGTCTGTCCCTGTTCCTGATCCTGTAAAAGCTTAGAAAATTTTGTCATTCAATGATATATTCAAAATAATGACGACTCAAACGTGTCGTGTGAAACAAAATAATAAAGTTGGTTGTGCAAAGAGCTGTTAATGTAAATATCAGGACATCAATAACTAATTTGTAATATTAACGATGGTCAAAAGAATTATCGTGCAAATTTTAAGCTCAGAGTGGTTAAGTATGCACTAAACACTAGTAGCAAACATAGGTCACATTGCATACCAGTTGTTGACTTCTGCAACATAATTTCGTTCGGTGAAATAAGTTCTGTCTATTTCAAACTCACAATCAAACTAACAAAGTTCAACTTATATTCAGGTGGAAACAGTGATTCATTTTTATTGTCACCTGACTAGGCAAATTTAATCTTCTATTTACTTGAACGTGCCAAGCGTGGTCCAAGCGGGCACGTGTGATAATCATGATTTGTATTGTATTATTAGACCTACTCAATTTAACACTCAGTACTTTGCTGTCCTTTGTGATATCTCTGAAAAAAACGTTGCACAGTGTCAAACAAATACTAAACGGATAGATAATTTAGTAAATGGAATAAAATTTTGTACAGAACCTTTAGAATAGGATTTTTTATATGTACTCCGATGCACATTACGTCTCAATCTACTCGAATATTATAATTGTGAATATAACGTTTATAGAAAAACAAAAATCAACATAAATAGCCATTTCTTGGACTCAACTACAGAGTTTGTTATATATAGTCAATATTTCGACTGGTTTTTGCAACAACTTTTACACTGCGCATAAACTATTTCCTTAATTTTGCATACGAAATGCTTCTAGTTTGTACATATCAATGCAGTTTTATTTCTACAGATGTAAAATATTTTATTAGAATAACTCTAAAAATTGTAGCAATAATCCGAGAAACACCTCGATTCAAGTGCTTACTAAGGTTTAAAATAAATTGAGGGCTATGGCAGTATACCAGGTGTTATTAGGTAAAAACTGATTCTCTGTTTTATAATCTTATTTAAACTATACATATGTATATTGAAATATTAGAACTCTCTTGCTTTATGGCACGATATGAACATATTAGATAAGTATATATACAAATTATAAATTATGAGATTTGAGAAATCACTATAATGAACCATTTATGTTACCCGAAACTAAATGATCTGTATAATATAAAATGGACAAGTATGATAACAGTATGATTATGATAAATGTATACATAGAATAAAATGACTACATTCCTACAGAGTTTATCATAGTTTACCCAATGATTATTGTGTGCAATGCAACAATATTATCATATTAATTCAAACTCTCACTCGGGATGACAAGATAAATCCGAAAACAATTCTATCAGACTGATTGTCTAAGGTTGAACTTATTTACGTTGACATTCATCAAAGCTCGTTGAAAAAACAAAGAACAAGCCATTAAAAGCTAAGATCAAAATTGAATCGATATGAGATGAATAAATTCAATTATATCTGATGTATATATCATGATATATATGATATGCATCTATAAAATACAACATATATATATATATATATATATATATATGCTTATACATATATTGTATTCTTATGACCGGAATTTCATCTTTAAAATGGCTTTTTATGGCAAAGGTATGCAAGTGTTGTGAACAATAGTACAACAAAATCAAAAACATATCATTCGCAATCATCATTTACGAAGATATTTCAGGAAACAAATCAGCAATTATTTGGTCTAGGAGACAGTATGCCAGGTGTTTGTTGAACGCCGGATTTTGAAGCGGTTCCAAAAGTGATCGCATTAATTTATGCCACGTTGTATGGAGGCCGATGATCCACCAAGGGATCAACGAGCTCAAGCCTGCTTGAGCCTGCTCAAGTTTTTTAGTCTCGAAATCACCCAAGGATGACAATTCTTTATCATTTGATTTCGGTCCCAATATTGTAGTGTGCAATAACTTAACGACAACAGCTGCCCGTCCACTGCTTAACAGTTTCACCAACGTTTTATTCATCAGTTTATTTATTAATGGATCCAAGCTTTGGTAAGATAGTGAAGCAGCTAGCCAATAAGCTTGAGCCAATGACGGAGGTACTTCCAACAAGTTATTGACTGAAAATAGAGGAAAAAGAATTTGCGAAAGAAAACTGTAGTGTTTTTAAGACATTGTGAACACATACGATAACAATTGGACATTGAACATACTGTAATCAGACACAAATAAATCTGTTGAATATCTTACATTTTTGATCTTTATGATATCTATGACGATACGAAATTCAATCAGATAAAAAAGTCCGATTAAGATATTTTATACACATATATCCATTATCATTGTGCTGTTAAAACACTTAAACTGTAATTAAATTTCCGCTTACCTGCCTCAACGATACAAAAACATGCCCCTTTTACGTGTTGTGGCTGATTGGTAAAGACGAATTGGAAATCCTGGAGCTTTGGTGGAAGGTCAAGGTTGTTGCCAAACGGTCCAACATGCACCAAGTCCCGGCCTTTTCTTTGTGAAATGCTGAGACTGTGTTCACTAGACGGTTCTATACCGACATCTGCGTATTCATCTTTCATATTTATAGAAGAAAGAAAGGTTTTCATGAACTTATCCAAATGCTGCCCACGCTCTTTCCGTAACTTGTGAGCAACGTTTTGATAAAATAATCCAATATCTGGCGTACTATAGCTGGAATAGTATGGCTCTAAATTAGGAGCTGTGAGAAAAGTATGTAGCAGTTCGCTGCTTCGGAGTTTTGGCTTGGCCAGCAGCTTTTGTAAGAAATCCTGGTATCTTTGTCTGTTTGTGTTCAGTGAAGGGTGTTGATTTTTACGAGCTGGTAAAGGGGAATCATTTAATTCTCGATCTCCGTGGAATTCAGCAAGTCGCGTCCTGAGAGAATAAAAATCTATGTCCCTCCTTAACACAGTCCAAGATTTTTCTTGTGCTACACTATGCACTGCAATCATATAAAGGGGCTGTGCGCCACCCCCATCGACATGAGGAACTGTAACACGCCAGGTAGTTAGATCTCGATCTCCTCCATCTTCATAGGAATTTGAAATTGGATGAAGTCTCGGTGTACAATCAACCTCTTCGGCTTGATAAACGTTCTCGTGTTGATATGGCGCTCCGTCAACTGCAGAGGTCCGCAATACCCGTTGGATTCGACCAATCTGGTTGCTAAATCTACTCCCCATACCAACCGGTCCCCCTTGACTGACAAAATGGAATGAAAAAACGTTTACTTTAAGAATAAATCACATAGTGGACAGCTACATGATTTTACAAACAGTTGTCATACTGCTGTAATTAAAAAAAAAACAAAAAAAAAATAAAAATAATGACTGGAAATTAATATAAATTTTTGTGTACAAATATTAGACATAGTAACAATATGTAAAAATTTGCCATTCGTCAAGTATTCTATCTATTATGTAATTTAATTATAATTGCTCACTTGTGTTGATTCATCGATTTTGGATGAGTTGAGGGTGTCTGTTGACCGCATAACAAGGTGTAAATCTGAAATTCGAAGTAATTCCATTACCTTATGATCGTTCACTGATTAAAATTAAGTTTGCAGGCTAAGAAACTGCCAAAAAACCATATAGATTTAGGTTGTTTTCATGAGCGTGATGTGGAATACAAATACTTGTCTCTTAGGTTGCAGTTATTACATAAAACTTTCTTTATTCAACTTTCAGCCAGTCGGCAGTGGGCCATCTTTAGCATTTTGATAGGAATACTCTACGGTTTTTGGTTTTGGCAATCTTAGTTTGCATCCTCGATATGTTCTTCCGTAGTGTCATCGATATCATTGTTGTCTGTGTGCGATCGTATTACTTTAAAAGTGGATTGCTAACTTCCACAATAACATATCGTCGATACTCTAGATTTGGATTGTTTTCGTGACAATGACGTTGGATTTGAATAATTATTTGTTCAGTTTGAACTAAGATTGCTATAATCGTAAACCATAGGGTATGCCTTTTAAAATGCTGAAGAAATCCCACTGTCAACAAGCCAAAGCGTTCAATTAGGAAACTTTTGTACAATGACTGGAACTGAAACATTATTCGAACAGCCATACATCAAAATTAGTAATTTATGAAACGCAGGAACGAATGAATTTAACTGAGAGTTGATAAAGGGTCATTAAACGAAATGCACAAGCTTTGTTTGTGAGAGAAGACTAACATGAGTAGGTTTTTAATGATTTTTTTTTTAAATATTGTAATCTCAATCAATATTACTTGATAACTGTGATGGAAAGAAGGCAGACACGTTATTTCCAAGATCGTATGGGCTTCTTGGTGAGCCTGATACAGTGGTCGCGAAGTTCTTAACTCTTGAATTTTGCTTGGTCCTCCTTCCAGAACTGTATATCAGTAGTAAAAAGTGGTTGAAAAAAAAATATTATGACATATTACCATCTTGAATACTTATCAGCATCACATAAATTTAGTACTTAGAACAAATCTTATGAAATAAGCTGATGATAGTTACTTTTCTGCAATCCTTTTGATATGTGAACAGGCAAGTGAAGATAATTGGGAGTATCTAGTGTCAGGTAAGACGAATAGAGATTCTGCGCAACTGCATACAAGTTCCCCTCAGTCTCTACAGTTATATCTGGATTCAACAGTCTCTTGCTTAGATCATCTGGAATGAATATGGCTGTAATTCTTCTTATGCAAAAATTATGCATTACATAGGAAAATTAAAATTCGACCTATACAAACCTATGTCCAAACAGAATTGTAAGAGATGAACATGTCCGATTTCCTTGATGTGTTGCATGAATAAATAGAGAAGTTGGGGATTGTTCAGGATCTCTTCTAATGATGGTTTTAGCGTATTGGGAACATTATCGACAAGGAGAGGAGGCATAGCCCAAGAATGTAGGAGCGGAACATTAACAGAGTCTGCTGTTTGGGTGAACTCGCCTTCATGATAAGTGGAAAGAATGACCAGAGTATTAATGTTATCCGGATCAGCAAGAGCATCCATTGCAGGCAAAAGAACCCAGTTGGCCAAAATTTCTCTCAAAATAATCTGAGGAATAAATGAAACTGAGTAGGTGTTCGAATGATTAGTTTAGAGAGGTTTTTATATATTAAAAATCACTTTATTATTGATGGAAAGATGCGTTGTTGGTAGCAAAAGCGGCATAAGCGTAGTGACCAGGCCTCTGAGATAATTCAGTTCTGCTTCACGTGAGTATGCCGCAGGATGTATTCTGGGCCCCAGAAAATCTGCCACATAATCTGCAGGATTTCCACCCTCAGCTTTGGCACGATTGACTAAAACTTTCCAGTCCTGAGCATGCTGCAGAGCTATAGGGACCAAATGATCAAAAATTACTGCTGCTGTATCGACACGGAAAAGTCTTTGAGCAATATTGCCAGCCGCAGTTGCTATGCAGGTTCGAAACTGCTGTACAAATGCCTCGTCGGAAGAGAATTCCAAATACCATGTACAGATATATGTCTGTAGTAGCTGCTCCAGGAGCTGAAAACGAAAAAAATGCGTGAGAATATAGTATTTTTCTCTTTTCTTATTTAATACTCGAATATTTTAAGAAGTGGTACAATTACTCCAACTCCTCAAGATTATGTTGTATGAACAAAAGAATATAATTATAGATTTCTTACAGAACATTGAAAGTGCTAATAAATTGTTTCCTTTTTAAACGTGTTCAACTCCAAAAACTAATTAATACATCATTGAGGTTCAATTACTTACTTAATTAAGTACTAAATGAAATTTTTTATTTGGATACTAGTCAGCTTGCAAACTGAAAGTTTGATACGCTACTTGTAAGTTAACAAATGATAGAATAGTTACATTTTCTAATGCATCGTCAAAATCTTTGGGGACATTGATACGTGCCAAATTTCTTGACGGCCGATGACGTTTGCAGACGTCGCCCCCACAGACGCCACAAGACTCATCATTGCCTGTTTTCAGGTTAGAAACATAGTGGAGTTTCTTTAAATTGAAGCCTACATATTGTAAGAAGCTTGTGCCCCATAAAACACCAATGAAATACACAGCACTGATAGCTGCAATCCATGTTATGCTGAAATAATATGATTGAATCCATTTGGAAATTTACTGCATAAACAATGAAATAATTACTGATTATTATTGTGACACTGTGTCTATTCGCATTACAAAGTGAACTGACACTGTACACTGTAAATATTCCACACATTTATGCATCGGAAGAAATTGGCCTATCCGAACTAATTTCCAACGCATACCAATTTTTATGTCAATAGAATTTTTCAGAAACACAATCTCTTGAGGTGACAGACCGCAACAGTTTAGTTCGTACCGCTAGTGTGTATTGTGGTTTTGGCAAGTGATAGAATACGATCATTTATTAAAACTTTAGCGAAGGTATAACAGCAGGTAAACTTAATCTAAACTTTGTCACTCTAGTCAAGCGTGCCTAGAATAATTGTTCTGACGCTCCGCTTTTGTCCGTGAAATTCGGGACAGATAATCATTTGATGTATGAATTATCCAGCGTCGCGTGAAGGGTCACTCTGTAGTGCGAGTAGACACTTCGTAATAATCATTAGTTTTGTAACTACTGAACCTGAAACATTACCTGTCAAATACACCTAAAAACACCGCAAACGTTAGCGCAATCAAAGCAAGGGAGCATTCTATCTTATCTCCAGACAAGAATATCATTTTTCTTAAGCAATTATCGAATTAATCAGATACGTGCGTGTAACACATCGATTTTTAAAACTGAGTGAATAAACTATGGAATAAACACGTTGTTGTTTTGGTTTTGACAGCACTTCGCACATGATAAAGACTGATAGCCTTATGGGACTTTTCATAATCGGAAATGGACAAGATAAATTCATCGTGAAGTGGCGCCCTCTGCGTCCTACAATGCACGCGCAACTCAATCGAGCAAGTGGTACGTAAAGATGACAAAAACTGTTGTTACCAACGCTCACCGCGTGTGCGCAGATAATGCAGAGTCGGATGTTATTATGGATGTCGGGTGTATTTCGAAATATACTCGCAGTACTGCAAGTACTGGCAACCGCGTTCCGAAATCGCGCGACAGCTCACTGCCGCCAGTCAGTGACGTCATGAAATTTGTGACGTTATTGGCTGTGACCGCTGTGACTACTGCGGTCTGGGACGTGAGGCAGTTGCAGTACTTGAGAAATGGCCGCGTCTTCGGTGTAGTGTTCCGATTTTACTGCGACTGGCAACTCGAAGTAAAAACGGAACGCAATTCGCAATTGACTGCGTGACGTCACGGTCGGCAGTACTGGCAGGTACTGGAAGTATATTTCGGAGTACAGCCATAACAGCCTAAGCAAAAACCCCGTATAGATGCCGTATATTTTTCAACTACGCAAATTCATTTGGGCCAAATTCAGCAATATCAATCTCTAACTAACTTCATCGGATCGACAAAAATGATGTTATCTACGCAATAAACACGCACCTGGTTTGTTGTCAACAGAGTTAGAAACCTTTCCTTGATACTAAGGATGGGAGACACAGTCCAAGAAGTTAATTAAGGAATGGCGATATATCGTTGTTCCTATATGTACCTTATGTAGTTTCTTTACATATGTTTAATACTCAACTCGTACCGTTAACTGAAAATAATAATATGTATCTTTAGTCAACAGTCATATCTTCATTCCAAAAGAAGATGCAGCTGATATATAAAAACAACATTGATAATTTAATAATATTTAGTATTAATTACATTAAATAATGATATTTTGATTTATATCAATAAATAATACATACGGATAACTAACCTCAATTATATTGGAGCACTTGAAAAAGTATTTTAGCACAATTTTTTCACTAATCTTCACAAATTTTTCGAGACTTAATGAATTCGGTTGAGTGGGCAACTTCATCCTGTTAATTTTGTGTTACAGTGATGCGCTCGCATCTTGAAATTGAATTCGGTTGAGTGGGCAACTTCATCCTGTTAATTTTGTGTTACAATTTTGTGTTACAGTGATGCGCGCGCATCTTGAAATTTCACTCTCATCAGTTTTTCATAACGCGCCTAAAGAAGTATAACTTCAATAACTTCAATAATTTCTTAACTGACGTTAGACTTCCGTGGATTTTTAGAAATGTAGTTTATTTGCAGCGGAAAACCCAGAACTTTCTACACAAAAATACGACTCGTAAATATTTTTTGGAAATTGGTGAAAATCGATTGTTACTAATGTTTTAGTCCATGCTGTAACAAAACCCGATGAACCTCAGGCAATCATTACCACAAAAGCAATAGAAAAATAATTTATAGATGATCAAGGTTCCTTCTTTCAACTTCGACTCATATTACCTGGTTAGGTTGCGACTCTGTCCGCTGACCCCTAAACGGAAGATTGTTCAGATATTTGTTATCAAGTGGCCCAGATTATAATTACTCATATCTATCCAGTTTATTATACGTTTATGGCAGTACCCTTATTAATTGTTCGGAATTTCGAGTTTGAGAATATGTATTCCCAACAAAATCGATACTATTTTATGCGGAATTTCATCACTTTCCGGTAACTCGTAATAAAAATATTATCCAGAAGATACAATTGTGTAATGATACTATACATACATAGGATATCAGAAACTAACGACTGATATCACCTAAAGATGGATTTTCCGAATTCTTTATAATCAAATTCTCATGAATTATCTACGATATCTCTGTAAAAAAAAATACACATGAAAGGTGGTAAGACCTTCTGCAAGCTTCAAGAGTAGTCTGCTTCCAACAATCCATTGGTCTTTTCTAGGACAAGATTCTTATCTATCGAAGCATTTCTATAGATTTCCGCAAACAGAATTTACTAATTTTGTTAAGTAGAACAAGAATTTCACAAAGTGAAGAGGAATCATTGGTAGAACGTTAATGAGTCACATTACACATGTTAAAATTGCAAGGAGCTTGTTAGAAATTCATGTAATTGCTTAGTAATCCTCCAAGAAATATGCATCGTTAATAAATTATTGGAACGGCATCGGGTTCTAGTGGTGGGCTGATTGTCCGTTTTGCCGAAATATACATATATAGGTCCGTTAATTTCCAAGCGATACTCTTCCTACGAAGTTCAACATCCAACAATGCCTATACCGGTCTTTAGAATTGGTGGCGAGGCAGCCAACTTATGCGTAAAACGTTTAGTTATTGATGAATCATTTTTTCGCGTTTTATGAATGTATTATCTGAAAGTCCGGCAACACACACCTTCTTCGGCAAGTTCTGCGGGGTATGCACGATGCCCGATTGAAATTGTGACTTGAAAAACTGCAATATGTTAGTATTCGACCGGTAAAAATAAGTTCACTTATGCTCGTTTCCACACCACCACAAGCGGTAGAGCACCCAGCGCGTTTTTTTTTTCACGTGGTATCCCCAGTAGGCCTACTCCACGGAGAATAGTTGCAAGATCGATCTTACGTTCTTCCAAAAATTGCAGATGGCTTTTTTCACATGTTAATTATGGTGCGTTGTTTTTCACAATCAATTTGTACTCGCGTATATTCGCAGTTCGTTCGAAATTTTTCAGTTCATATACACCGCTGACTAGTTATTATCGATGAAAGATAACTATTTTAATTATGAATGAAAGATGGCTATTTCAATTATCGATGAAGGGTGAATGTTTTTATCTTATATGCGAACGGCTATTGACTTTGGATGTTCACGCACGATGTTTTTTCTTATAAGGTATGAGATAGTCATTAAAATGGAACCTGGTGAATACGCAAAACAATCGACAACTAAAACAAGATCGAAAACACGAATCACTGTAAGACGTTGGCATTTACCTATCGGATGACGATGCAGAATTCTTTGAGGAAATGGAAACAAATCGGAGTAGACAAAGCACAACCACCAAAATGCGACAGAACCGTATAATACTACAGTGAAATACAAACGGAATATGACCTGTGAGCGACTCGAGAAAAAAACTCCGATGCTAAAACGATCGCAATAAAAGACTGTAAAACCATTTTAAAAAAAGTACAGTTGAATAAATTTTACTATACTTTGTGATCATGGTGATTCTGAACTACATCGCTAAATCTATGTGTCGGTGAAAACAAGATAACTGATCCTCAACCAGGCCTAAACCAGACTTAAACCTGAAAGATAAAACGTTTATTTTTCAGTATAATCAATAGAACTCAGTTACCTGGAAAAGATGAAAATATAATTAGTGACATATGTTCATACATACAAAAATATACTTATCTTAGGTAAGTGAAAAATATAATGGAAGAAAGAAGAGACAAATTGATTCGTTGAAACAGACAGAAAATTTGATTAACTGAAACAGGCAAAAGATTTGATTAGCTGAAACAGGCAAGAGGTTTGATTAGCTGATACGGACAAAAAGTTTGATTAGCTGAAACAGATAAAAGATGTGATTGGTTGAAATAGATAAAGGGTTTGATTAGCTGAAACAGACAAAAGGTTTGATTAGCTAAAATAGATAAAAAGTTTGATTAGCTGGAAAAGACAGAGTTTTATGAGCTGAAACAGAACAAAAGGTTTGATTGGCTGAAACAAACAAAAAGGTGGTTTGATTAGCTGAAACGGACAAAAGGTTTGATTAGATGAAATAGATAAAACGGATGATTAGCCGAAACAGACGAAGGTATGATTAGCACAATCACATAAGTTCATACACTGACAAAAAATGGGTCAAGAACACAATAACATTCGCTTTCGTTGCTCCAATTATTAATTGTATTGATGTATAAAAAACATTCTAAATTTTTGGTATCGACATCTCTTTCTGCTTTGAGTTATTGAAGTGATTATATTTTTCGACTAAACATTCTATACGTCTCAGTGCAATTGTTAAGAAATCGGGTTTGTTGCCCTGAAACAGAAAATAAAACGATCAGTTAAACGACTAATTCTGTACATTTCAGATATATTTGATAAGTACTTACGCCAAGATTTTCCACTATCACTCTACACTACCGAGATTTTTGTTCCTGCGGGTCGAGCGCCTTCATAACTGAAAGGTATCAAGTTCACGCGCAAAAGGCGCCGTGAAACTAGAAAACTTTATTATTCGTCAAAAATTGACCGAAGAGCTGAACAATCAGCACATCAAGAGTGCGTAACTCTTTTATATACTCTTTGCAAAATCGACGCGAAAACCAACGTGTCCGATGTTAGTTATTAATTTACGCGCATAAAGCAGCGTCCAATTCTCCTGATGGATCCACGCACAATAAGGCACGACAGATTAAACTGTCAAAAACTTTTATTTTTTGGGACTTGTCCCGAAAATTCGTCAGTACCCCAATCTGCATCTGCATCTTTCTGAATTAGTTACATTGCTATGCGGATTGTTGTTCTGAGATTACAAATCAAATTGAAATCGGGAGGAAGGTTGGAGGGCATGCATTATTGTGTGGCGTGACGGTCGGCGGTCCTCTTCGACGCGAAGTCTTCGAGCTAAGCATCTCTCCCCATCTAGCGTACCACGGAACGCGATAGATTGTCCAAAGATGCGTTTTGCCCATTCAGACGGTCACAGAGATCAATTGAATGGAAGAACGATCGGTAATGACTAAATAATTGAATTGCATAACGATTGAAAAATTGTTGCAGTCACAAAAAATGCAAAATTCAATCTCGTTAGTACTCAAATGCTTACGAATGGTCGCGAGACTCGAATACGGAGTCTGTTGGGAAAAAAATGTCTGTGATCGTTTGACGCTGTGGATTACAAAAGTTAGTAACATCACGGCACATCGCGACCTTCCTACCCTTGCCTGTTTCCCAACGGAACTACCCAACGGAAAAGAGAGATTCACACACACACAATCATAAATCTCGCGACGGATCCCAAAACGTCCACCTACCTACCCGGTTACCTATATTCGATCTAAACGATTCTCCATTTTTTCCAACACACAACATTCTTCATCATTCGCGCCGTGGTCACTGACTTACATTTTCATTGATTACCTGTTGGGATCAAAATGTTTTTGTATCGTAGTCTGCTTACTCAAAATTCAGTATCGCGGTTGTATCCCGCCAACTTTAATATTGCATTTATTATTTTAGTAAATGTTGGCAGACTATCGGTACATTAACCTTTTGTAAAAGTGATTAAAAACATCCTGAATGCCATTTAGCATTTTTCTAAGCGAGCTAAGCCTGCAGTTGATCAATACTTGTTGGCTGTTAAAAGATTGAAAATGATATATAATGTAAAATGCAATTTGATTACGTTACGTTATGCCAGACTTTGGAATTTCATCAATTTAACCATAACGTAAATAATTGAATATGTTCAAACCTCAGGTGAACCCACCACTTAAACGGCATCATCAGTAAATTCAATCGTAGATTGTTGCATCAGTTACGAAACACAATTCGATCTTGCGAGTGCCGAGTAAGCCATGGTTACCTGTCGCGATGCTCATTCCACTTTTAGCAACGTGTAAAATTTCTAACTTCAAGTAAGCTACGCTAAGTTGCATTGCGAAAAATAATGATTCGACTGAAAGTCAAGCACGTTGCGATCGTGAATGAGCCTAACCATGCAGCTAAAAAATCGAAGATTTGTGTAAAAATTGTTACCGCCACGCCACGTGACAGAGGAATCCCAGGAAAATACCCATAACCTAACACATGCAAACTCACCAACGTTGCCGAGAAATGAAAAAGTTACTCGGAAGCCTCTGCTCAAGTCTGTGAAAAACAAAACGAAACACTTGAATTGATTTAGCAAATTGGCTTTTCAGTTTTCAAATCAATTATTATTGTTATCTATTTTCATATTTATGCATTGCCTGTTACGCAACAAAAGTTCAACTCTAGATGTACCACCTTGAATTATCAATCAATAATTAAAACAAGTATTTACCTCGAATCTGGGTTGCTCCACACTTTAACGTAATAGTCTTGTAGCATCTCAGATGTGTTGGTGAAGCGACGCACTTTTCACATAATTCAGATCTTCACTAATCTTTCATAATACAAAAATCCGCACCGCAATAACACTCGATCCTACCACTCACTTTTTGTGCTGAAGCTATCTGTTTGAACCCACTGAATAAACTTGCTAACAACGCAACTACGCATTCGCCGAAAATCAGCCAAAAAAAAGTATAAAATTGACATTCGACGCACAGAGCCAAAAAGGCATCACTAAAATCTGAACTTACACAAAGAAATGAAACTTCGAGACGCGAAATTCACCTTCAACGTTCGCAGGATGTTTTTATTTCAGTAACTCGGCTTTCCTTCAGATTACACGCGGCTCCTCGTGTATTATTCACAGATCATTATGGTGGAAATATACTGATCAACAACCTAACACAACCTGAACAACGCGGTTCAGTTGTTGAACTGGTACCGAGAACACGTGATTTCGCTCGAATTGCTCGAAAACGACTGACACCGCACGGAGCTGAGAAGATACTAAAATCAGTTCTCCAAAGGACGGAGGATAATAATTCTCCTGCCCTCTCTGTCACTCTGCCCATGGAGTGGGGGTAGCTGGACGCGCTTGCCCAGCAGTTCTTTCCCTCTCATGTCCCCCAGTTGATAAGTCCTTTCTTACCATACGAACAAAACTTGACGAATCCCTAGGGAATTTAGGTACGTACAGTGGTTACACATCATTGGTACTAGTCGGGCGTTGACTGACATTCCGCTGACAGGTAAAAAAGAACGAAAAAATATGGGCATTTATGTATAACGTTACATGACATTCGTGCACCTGTGTGAAAACCCTCGGTTCCCTCGGTGTCACTTGGATCGGATAATATTTCTTAGTCACAGTTTTCCGGCGTTGATATGTATTAAATTTCAAAATGTCAGTGAATCTGACGAAAAATAAAGAATCGCTTAGCGCCGCATGGCGAAGCGTAGTCGACGACAAATCCACCATAGATTGGTAAGTCATGCGTTCAATATTTATACGTATTGACAAACGTGTTTTCTTTTATTTTACTATCAAACAGTGTTTTAACCAACTATAAGGAACGATGTCTATATTTTTATCCACATCATAACTACTCACCTGCTTTCAGCAATCAACGAACAATATCTAATTATTTATAAACACTGTAAACCGTTACTCTTGTGTTAATTGTTTAACATTGGCCACAGTCGTACATCAATTAACCATCTTCATTTCTTTTGTCATACAATTCAATGCTTTCCGATTAAGCCAATAGTGGCGTGTATATTTATAATAACAACAATATCGTCAACATGTTTAGTGAGTACAGCAAGACCTTGATTATTGGAGGAAATGAGACCGAGAGTATCCCAGATAAATGATATCACTGTGTATATATATTTGATATATTCTACACATACTATATTGCTTTTAATCAACAGTTATTAATTGACTTTTTACACGTATATAACAATGCCATAAAAATGAAAATGTATTATTTAAAATCATTGCATTATTACTGTATCACCGTAAAGATGTATAAAATTTTCTTCGCGCATTCTAAACACCGAAAAATTTCAACAGTAGCTTGGATGGTTGTGCGATATACATTAGAGTGTTTCAAAAAAACCGACTATTTTTTTTTTTTCGAAGAACATTGAAAAATCTTCCGAGTGTCCCTCAAAAATGACCTCGGTAAAATATGAGCTCCTAATATTGATATTTAGAGGTGGCGATTCTCAATTTTCTATTTCGCATTTAAATAACATGGGAAAAATTTTTTTTTAAATTTAGAATTTTATTGCTCGAAAACGATTCAGTGTGAAAATATAAACAAAACATATTCTTGGAGGAAATTTTACACTCTACAAAAAAGATCTGAATAAATATTTGCGTAAGGTAAGTCGTTTCGGAGTTATCAGGCTTCAAACATCGAACCGTTTGAAATAATGATGTTATTAATTTATAAATGCAAACACAATATTATTGATTTTAAAATTCAAACTATGGACTTCCAATGAAATGTTAATTAATAAATTTGATTAATCAACGATATGAGTCAGTTTTGTAGCATTTATAAATTAATAACATCATTATTTCGACGGTTCGATGTTTGAGGCCTGATAACTCCGAAACGACTTACCTTACGCAAATCTTCATTCATATCTTTTTTGTAGAGCGTAAAATTTCTTACAAGAATATGTTTTGTTTATATCTTCACACTGAATCGTTTTCGAGCAATAAAATTCTACATTTTAAAAAAGTTTTTCCCCATGTTATTTAAATGGGAAATAGAAAATTGAGAATCGCCACCTCCAAATATCAATATTAAGAGCTCATATTTTACCGAGGTCATTTTTGAGGGACACTCGGAAGATTTTTCAATGTTTGTCGAAAAAAAAAAAATAGTCGGTTTTTTTGAAACGCTCTAATATACATGTAATATTTGCAGACTCCATGAATTGTACCTGTGATCAATCTATTGACAGTTAAATGACTTTTTAGAAATAATATAAAACAAAGTTCAGAGCAATTTTAGAAACCACAAATGGTTATTTCAGATTTTGCTGTATTTCATTACATAGAAAAATACACGTCCTTGGCCTATATGTATATTATTTTTATATGTATAAGGCAATGACTTGAAGGAGATTACGTCACCTGCAGTACTTATGTTCACTTTCAGGGCTCTGTTTAGTTACGAGGGTCAAAGCAACGATTTGAAGTTAGTCAGCACAGGCGATGGAGGACTACAGGAAATGATCGAAGAATTAAACAGTGGCAAAATAATGTACGCATTCTGCCGCGTCATTGATGAAAAAACAAGTCTGCCAAAATGTGTTTTGATAAATTGGGTAAGAAGATGATAACTACCCTATTATTAAAAAGAAATCCAATTGAATAGGAATGTTTTCTATTTGCCCACTATTCTTTACTTCATTTTATCGAAGGCTAAGAGTTGAAAAGGTGAAACCCACAAAAATCAAAAGAGGCTTACACCCTTATGCCTGAAATATCATTGAAAGCAGAAACGCCGTGGGTTATACCGTTATTGCACTCAATCTCTTCATTCTTTCGTCTTGTACTCAGAATTATAAATTTTTGCTCTTAAGATATTCATTGTATTGAATAAAAAACAATTTTACAATCCAATTGTTTTCCTGGTTCAAAAAATAGCAGGGAGAAGGGGCGCCAATTGTGAGGAAAGGAACCTGCGCTAATCACATCAGGGATATAGAAAAACTGTTAAAAGGAGCTCATGTTACTATAAACGCACGTACAGAAGAAGAAGTCGAAGTTGATCTGATAATGGACAAATTAGCCCGTGCCACTGGCTCCAGCTATAAGTTTAATGAACCTCGAGGTGAAAATGGTGGCCAATTAGGCCCAGTTGGCACCACGTACCGCAGGTTAATATGAATTACAATGATTGACAGGAGATTCTTTACTTATATTAGTCAACAAGCTTGTAAGATAAACCGCACATAATTTTTTAGATATAATTTTATACGCTAGCACTGTGTACATGGCATCATGAAAAGTTGATAACTCTTGGTAATCTGATGTTAAGAATGAAACCGGTATGCTACCACTTTACTTTTTAGTTAATATCAAGACGAAGTTTGAGACACCGATTGGAACAGTTTGTCGGCAATTATATAAAACCGAAACTCAAATTCGAACGAAATTTCAATATTTACTCTAAAAAAATCTGTTTAAACAGATGATTGAGAAAACAATGACATAAACAAGTTAAAACCTTGACAAAGTCTATTTCAAGAGAGAATATGAATTTAGTAAAAATTTCATCATTGATATCTAATATTGTTCCTTACAATTTTCTCTCTTTCTGCAACAGAACCTCTTCTTCTGAGAGAAAAGAAATTTTTACGAATAAAAGTGGACTATACAAATATTTACATGATATTCTACAGAAATTCTAGAAAACTGCTTTCTGCGAAAAGAGAAAGCTTAATAGTCAGTTGAGTAAATCCCTGGGCTTGTTTATCACATTTGAAGACGGATTGTATTATAATTAATATTTATCTTTGGTTTAGAGTGATACCTGAACAGGAAATAAATGCCAGCGAGCGTGACCAGTTCTGGCAGCGAGAGGAACTCGAAGAAAAACAGAGACTTGAAGAAGAGCGTTCACGACGAGACCAGGAGCGTGTAAAACTTGAACTAGAACGCCGTTCTAGGGAAGAAAAAGAAAGTGAACTTAGAGATGCACAGGTAAGAAATGAACATGCTAACACTTGAAGAAATTTGAAAAATCACAAACATAAGCAATTTGAAGGCTATAAATTAAAATGCCATTAATTAATTGTATCTTTTTTTTCTAATATCGGGATGCAGGTTACAGCTAAAGAAAGTATAGTGACAAAACACAGACAAGCAGAGTTGCGGGCTCAAGAGATAACAAATTTCCGGAATCAACAGAACACTGAAACTCAACGAAACACTGACTCAGATGAAGAAAGAAAATCGCGCAGCGAAGAATTGCGTAGACAACGTAGTAAAGAAACGCAGCAACTAATCGCGCAGCGAACCATAAATGCTAGGGCTGTTTTTGAACAAAATACAGCAGCTGGCCAAATGAAGAGCGTGTCATTTGTCCCAAAGACGAGTGAACTTGAAACTCGTGTCGAATCGAACAATATTGTTAATCGCATCCTTGAAACTGTGGCTAAAGTGAATATCGACCCACAAATACCAATTCAAAATACTGGAAAAGTAATTGAGACAGAACCAGAAATCTTGCAGTCTCACGTTGATGCTCCACTAGCAGCGCAGATTACTGCATCTCCACAAAGTCAACCTAAGGATAGTAAATCGCATAATCTTCAGCCTGATATAGAAGAAACTGCAGAGCTTAACGTTCAGGAGACTGAAACGGAGCTCTATAACCAGCTCGAAGAAGGCTCGTATGTTTACTTTGACCCGAACAACGAAGGAATGAAAGCAAGGGCTCTCTACGACTACCAAGCTGCCGATAATACCGAGATTACATTCGACCCTGGAGATGTAATTACGCATATTGACGCAATAGATGAAGGATGGTGGCAAGGCTTAGGACCCGATGGAACCTATGGTTTATTCCCAGCAAATTACGTAGAAGTTATTGAGTAACATTTCCAATAAAATGTAAGTATGGGGTATTTTTTGGTTCACTTTTAGTGATGAAGTACATTATACAGGGTGATTTTTGTTTCAACCGCAACCCTTAATAACTGGCAAGAGTCAGCTTGGTTTTTTTTCTAATGGAATGGTCAATTTTTTCTCACAGAATGTGAAACTGCATCAAATTCTGCATTGAAAAGTTACCTTACCTAAATTTGATGAGTTACCAGACATGAGTCCAGTAAAGTCGTACAGAGGGGTCTTCTACAAGGTGCCAGTAACTCATCAGAACTGTGGAAAAACTCAAGTATTGAAAGGAGTCATATTATTATTCTTCTATATGAAGTAGCAGTGACTAGATAAAGAACAACTGAATCATTTTTATATAATTTCATTTGTCCTCGAAACACAATAACCGTGTTTTCTCCAAAATCTATTATCCAGTTTCGAAGACTTCGTTGAATACAAATGAAAAATGAATTTAAAAATTCTCTAAGCTACAAATATGTCGTTGCATAATAAATTTCTACAGTTGTCTATTAAGCTAACTAATGCATTCGCATACTTTTCCACTTAATTTATTTATGCCCTGACCGAAATCCTTTCTGTAAAATTGATTTCGTTCCCTATACCCATCTAGATTATTCAACATAGCGAAATTAGGATGAGAACAGATCGAAAAAGTGTGAGGTACACCTCTTGAGGTAGATTCTTACCGATTCAAGGCCACCCGTGTTGTCTCCTATGTAGATTAAATAGATTGTAGCAGACGATACTGGTAGCCTTGAAGCAGTCAAAATCTACCAGAGGAGATGTAGGTACACTGAATATGTGCTCGAGTAATCCTAATACTGAACTCTCGGGAGAAAACTATTGTACTGTTTTCTAGCTAACTAGCTACCCTTCAGCTAATCACTGCAACTTGATGTAAAAGAATAATCTGACTTATTATGGTACCTGAACATTTGGGTACTAGAGTTTTTCTGTGTTAGCGATACCCATTGTGGATAATTGTATGAAGAAGATGTCCAGAGTGACTCACCAATGCCCAGTACAAACCTCTAGATCCATATACATGAAATTTAGGAAGTATATTCCTTTCATAACTTAAGCACCGAATAACAAAGGATTTTGGACCTTGATTTCTAGGGATGAAACGTGTTTTCGTAAATTTCTCAATATTTCTTTGGTCCGGTAAGATGGCGACTCTGCTTTGCTTTTAACGACTACTCATTGAAATACCTAAAAACGAAATACAGCATTTTTCAAAATTCACTTACAAAAGGAATAAAAACGGGTAAAATGTGTTTTCATGGTTCACTCGATATTTCTTAAGCCAGATGCAATATCAACTTGATTTTTGCTAAGTTTTGAGTGTAGCAAACCGTAATATGTGTTACTCGCTAACAATTCGTGAGATCTTAGTATGTCATAATTCATTAAGTTTAGGCCAGAGATATGCCATACTTTTTGATACAGTGTCATATCATGAATGGAGAAATATTCCATTCCGTAAAAGAACACGCAGTTGACTCTTACATGTCGTTAACGATTGCACTTGACACAAATGTCATAAATCCAAATTTTTTCCTTCTTTAAACCCTGAATATTTTATGATTCACGTTTCTTACCATCCCATAGAAAAATTATCCTCTATGTTTGTGTCAAAGCATGAGACTCTTGTAACGTTCATGTTTTATAATTCGTTATTTTTCACATTTCAGATATATTTACGGTTGACGGCAGCCTATCGGCGGTGACAATGTTGCGCTGTGTATGGTGTTTCTGTTTAAAAATTTTACAACAGACACCGGGGAGAGTCAAAAAATGCTTTGTTCATTTTCACTATCTCTTACCCCTGCATTGTTGTATAATTGTTGAAAGTAAAAATGAGTTAAAATGAGATTGGACTATGAGACCGTGTTTGTACAATTGTTTTGCCTTCAAATGAAATCTCAATTTTAACAGGCTTGAATATACACAAACCAAAGGAAATTACTGTTTTGTTTACATATGAACCTCCTTGTACATTGTTAGCTGCAAAACTAAAACTCTGAAGTGTAAGACAGTGAGAATCCGAAGACGTTTTCTTCGATTTTTTTTTCAGCCACCTTTAAGTACATCTGATATAAAATTGTGATGAAATGTTCTTTTTTGAGTCCTGAGTTTCAGACTAACCGGTCTATGTACAATATAATTGTTTTATTATTATTTTATTATAATACGTACAAGTACCATTATATTCAAGTGATTTCAAAGAATAAAATGATCATACTTCCAACATATGACGAACTACTCATCGTCTGTAACTTGGATTTTGACCACTGGCAGCTGCCGCTGCTCCTCCAGTGTGACTGAGGAAAGCTAAATGTCCCTTTGGGCACTTATTCGCGTAGTGTCCTTTTGTACCGCACTTGTAACATGTCACCTCTTCCAAAGGTTTCTGAGGTCCTCGTGGAGGGGGACCGCTGTGTGAATTGATGTGGTGATGTGGAGGATGTGCTCCCTGGCCACCACCCTCCATTTCTTGCCTTGCTTGAGCTTCTCTAATATCAGGAGGCATCTTGTTGCAGTAGATTGCTTTGTGACCACCTTCACCACAAAAGTGGCATGTTATCATCACCTTCTTTCCTTCCTTTGGTTGCATATCTTGGACTGCAGGCAGCTCAAAACGAGGACTGGAACAAAACGTAAATAACGTAATGGAATGCAATTGCTGAGGGGGATCCGAAACCCGGGAATTATATTTGAGTGTACAGCCCATACTAAAAATAACTTGGAGGTGCCAAAACACCGAAGTTTTCCAAAAATTTGTAATTTCAATTCACTTAACCACTTAAACGGCGGGCCATTTATTAGATATATATTATTGATTAGATATATTATTGCTAGATAAGTGCTTATCTAGCAAATTTTTCTCGCTAATATGATATGTTGTATTTCATATCAGCAATAATAAACGGCCTGCCGTTTAAGTGGTTAAGCGAATTAAATTCACAAAATTCCACATATAGCACATGTGTGCACACATCAACAAGCTTCACACACTGTCAAAAATGTGTCTCTTCGCGACGAAACTCAAATGTAAATATCGCTAGAGTAAAAAAACCCAATTGCCAAGTCATCAACATAGTATAATAACAAACATTAGCATGATATACATGATATACATGATAAGTTTGGTATCTTCTATGACGTGCTTTGCGCCATAAAAGATCCTATTCGATGTATTTGTGAAACTGCACAACAGGCAATTTTTGATCTCACAATAAAGCAAATAAGTTCTAGCAAAATTGAAATATAACAACGTTACCTTGGAACAGATATTTGTTAGACATTGCACATTGAAAAAAAATTGAGTCGCAATTGTTTTACCTTTGCACCTGGTCCGCAGTTGAAAAATCGGCTGTTTACAAACTATTGCATGACTCCCGAGTTTGGAAATGTATATAAAAACAAACCTCAAATTTCAAGGATTTTCAAGATTTCCAATGTATGTGATTCTTGTGTTTCAGAAGCAATGTAATGGTGTAATAAATCAAAATCACATTGTTTTAAAACAGATGAATTAATTCTCTAATTCTGTAATATGAAATTGGTTGTTAGATAAAAATAAAGGATACACAGATGATAAATCAATATTCTTGTAACTTACTGCATGAATTTACAGTTTGGTCCTTCTGGGCAAAACCCGGCTAGATATGCCATGCATAGAACCCTTCGTACATGCCTATGCCGGCAGAGAGGACCATGTCTGCAGAATCCGCGATCGTACCAAGGACAATCACGAACTTTTGTCTCAGGATCAATGTGAAGAAACGGACATTCTTTGTTGTGGCACGCATCTGAAATCAAGGATTAACATTATCTACATTTTTTTAATCAGTAACCAGAGCAGTGTCCCAGAAGGAATTTCATTGACATCGAAAATTCGACAAGAATGTAACTAAGAAATATGTTTTTCATTAACCGCATATTTGTGAAAATCCATATTCTACTTTTCCAAAGTACTTTTTGAAATAAATTCCATAATTGTTTCCTAAAAAAAAATGCAACTCGTTTTTCTTATTCTAATCTTGAACAAGACAAGGCCCCACATGTATTGTCCAATTGAATAGCTATAATGATAACAGACTACCAAAATTGAAATGAAAAGTATCACTTTTTCTTGTTCTGAATTGAATAAACGAATCTTGACTTTGAATGCCTTTTTATACATAAATATCAAACAGGTAAATAATGAAAGAGTATATACAGTTACATATTCGTCACTTGCAATCATCATTTTTATGGAATCAAGTTCTGTTTGTGGAAAAATGTTTGGAAAGTAGCAAGTGAATTGGAAAACAGTGAAATGACATAAGCAATTTCTTGTCAACGCAAAATGTGAAACGAACAATGAATTCTGTATAAAGTGATCTCTTACTGAATCGGGAGTAGAAGTAGCATTCAGGCATCTTAGTCATGTCATATTCATGAAGAAATTCGCACTGGTCTCCCTTTTTGCAGAGACCTCGCAACCAGTGTTTACATACAATGGTTCTGTCCCCTCTGACGTGTCTAAAAGGGCAAGAGCCTCCTTTGACACAGGTTCCCCGTGGATAAAATTGACATACTGCAGCGATGGATTCTGTGAAAGTTTTACAAACTGATCAAAAATAGTCTTAGAGCAATATACATCCAGAATGAACAGTCAAATTTTGACAGCAAGTTTGTTTACTTGGAGTACCTTAATGAGGCGGGAATGGTAATATGATATGATGTAATATGAAAGAGAAATAAAAACAAATCAAAATTTAATGATTTAGTATAACCAGGTAAAATGAAGCGGTAAAGCACAAAATCAGCAATAAAATATCAATGTTTTTCTACCGTATAAGTCGCGCATGAATCGAGCATAACCTCAATTTTTATGAGCAAAACTCGTAATACATACTGTCCATCCCCGTGAAAGGTAACGGCAGGGCTCCATACTGTTCGTCCAGAGCGATTTCTATGTCAAATTTCATGTGTTCCACGTTAGCTACAATGCACTCCATTTTTATAACAAATTGTTTTCCACTTATCACGTTGAATTCGCATCTCAGTTTACAAGGGTAGCCATATTCAAATTTTCAAGTACTGCGTGGGCATGAATCAAATCAAATATAACTAGACAACACACTGCTTCCACTTATCCAACACCCGATGCGCAACGAACGACACTTGTATGACTAATTAGACAGTAAGGTCTCGTGCCTGTTACGCTAATTTTTTTGAACTAGTTCATTTAAATCGTACTTTAATCGTTGAACATCACCTACTGGCAGTTACAATATCCAAGGTATACGTTTCAAATTATATAATGTAATAATATAAAGGCGTCATCATATTAACAGTATAATGAGTCTGAGAAAACCTTTCCATAACCTGTCAAAAAAACAGCAAAGGAGACGAGATAATTTTGCAAGTTGTTTAACAATGACCTTTGCCGACGAATTTCTTCCTCAAAATGAGAAATATAGAAATGAGGCTGTAAACGTGCACTGAAACTCATAATTAGGGTCGAAATCCACAAGGTAAAGGATCTGGACAGCCAAAACTACGAAGCGCTTGTCCTGGAAGTCAAGTTTCACCAGGTAGCAGACCTAGAGCGCAGAAACCACGGAGCGCTTGTCATGGAAGTCAAGTTCCACCAGGTAGCGGACCTGGAGCGCAGAAACCACGGAGCGCTTGTCCTGGAAGTCGAGTTTCACCAGGTAGTGGACCTGGAGCGCAGGAACCACGGAGCGCTTGTCATGGAAGTCAAGTTCCACCAGGTAGCGGACCTGGAGCGCAGGAACCACGGAGCGCTTGTCATGGAAGTCAAGTTCCACCAGGTAGTGGACCTGGAGCGCAGAAACCACGAAGCGCTTGTCCTGGAAGTTTTACCAGGTAGCGGATCTGGAGCGCAGAAACTACGCAGCGCTTGTCGTGGAAGTCGAGGTTCACCAGGTAGCTGATCTGGAGCGCAGGATCCAGGCGGTAGAGAACCTAGTACTCGAAATCTGTGGAGCGCGATTCTCACACGTCCTCTCTACTGCGCGGTTGTTTCCGGACTGAGGAATTCGGCGAGCTGATTTTCGTCGCCTACGATTACTATAGATCGATGACGTCAGAGAGAAAAAATTTTGGGTGACGTCACTTTTTGAACATCCGAACATCCGAACATTCAAAATTTGATTCCAAACTTTAATACTCTGTATGATGTATGATGATGTATGATGATTTAATTGTGTTATGCGTATTTTATTGTGTATTTTACAGTGTAACATAGGTTGCCTATGGTACGGCTCCAAACTCCGCGTTCGCAAATGATATAACATACAATTAGGTATAATGAGTGTTAGTCAATTGTAGTACTAAACAATGATATTGTATTTTTCTATGATGCAAGATTTTGTAACACTATTAGGTTTTGATTAAGGTTTATTATTATTATACATATTCCAACCAGGGATATTTTGAATAGTTAGATGGTTTGATCGTAATTTCTGGTTACAAGATTCTCACACTTGGAGTTTATTAGTAGTGTTAGTGACATGGAATAGTAATAAAAAATAAAATATACGAGCATTCCACTCAGATGTTCCGACACCCAGGAAAAAATACGCTTTAGAACCCCTGCACTATGGAGGGTAGAGGTAAGAAGTATCTCATATGGGTTTTCAACTGGAAAAGTATCAGGCACAAAGGGATAAATAATGGTTCAACAAGCCAGAATAGCACTCATAAGTAATAAGGGTAACCCTATGATTGGCGCTTAGCAATCAAGGTTCAATTAGATTTCTAAGGAGATAAGAAAGGTTCACGGAGATCGTCCTTACGTCTGCCCTTCATACCCTGCAGAATGAAACGAAATAAAAAGTAATAATAAATATTAATTAGCCAATCACCACGCGCTTTGGAAAAGCTACTCCAATCGTAGGACTTATTTGTCATTCCTATTTCTTATTCCCTCTCATTGTGCTAGGGGCTCAAGTATCTCTCCCATACTCCTCACCCTTTAACCATAAAGGTAAAGAAGAATCTCTCCATACTCCAAATGTAGACAGAACGATCCTCAATTCCCAATTCAACTGCATGACCATGCTGGAGAATAAGAGTTAGATGTAAACAAACCATAAATAAATACGGACACACTCAGGAAGTTCGAGTAGGAATAGTATTCGAATCAGGAAGTAACACAATACATTTTCCTAGCTAACGAAAAAAGTAGAACAAATTTCGCTTAGAAGCTTGCGATCGCACCCAGAGCACTAGAGTAGAGAAATCTTTTAATAGCTAATATTATGCTATAGTCTTTCCCAAAAACCCAGGAACTTGCAAACCCAGTGTTAACATACAGACAGGGCCACAATTCAAAAGATAACAAGCACTTACAAAGCAAAAGAGTCGTCGAATGAATGTATGTATAATTCTTCATATCTTAGAAAAAAAAAAATGCCGCTTCAATGCAGCGTCTATTACGTTGCATTATAAACGGTACATGTCTTGTTTAAAAACAATTCTTTCATACTTTACTAATTATTGTATGTAATCAATCCGCTTATACAATTAATATTAGCATGTTTATTTTTATAGTATAATTATAACAGCTAATTATGCAACTTCAAACTAATGTACGTAATATTCCCTGAATTAGACAGCGATTAGGTCATACTTTAGAACGTTTACGAGCAATCGCGTCCTCCACAGCTTTAAGCTGTTTCAATAACTCCTCACGGCGAGAGCTCGCCTTTTTAGCAGCTTTTGCAGCTGCTGCTGCTGCACTAGCCTTGCTATCAACATGCGGCGGGGATTCAACCGGCCTTTTCTTTCCTGCAATAGTGGCACTGCGATCAACTTTTTTGACAGCTACCGCATTATTTGATGGCTTTAATGTAAGCTTGATCTGTTGCTTAGTTCCACTCAATTTTAGGGCATCTATGCTCTTCGATTCTTTACGGTTTTGAGGCGGTGAAGAACCTTTTCGTCTCCTTGTACCGCTTGAAGATGACGAATAGCTTGATTCACTCGAATCACTACTAGTGCCACTGCTATCGGAACCAGTACTGCTGTGTGACGACCTGAACAAAAAGTCATGGTTCAAGTTGCAATTATTCTTTATACATCAAATTCTGACGAGTACGTAGCAACTGATGTAGTTCAAAGTGCAATTGAAAGTGTCAAATTTGCACCGCAATAACGTAAAAATCCATTAAAAACCAACAGAAATGGGCTCAAAATCAAATGATTATCATTACCTGGAACGTGAGCGACTTTTGATGACTTTTGCGACAGCAGCTGCAGCAATGGCGGCTTTGTCTCTAGTCTTTTCATGATGACGTTGATGCGAGGAGAGGGGGCTTGGAGCGGGTGGATTAAGACCTGCACGCCGGTGCAGGGTACCAGTTGTGGGAGATATGGACCCCTTTGGGGGGCGAGGAGACGGCGCCGGTGGGTTCATCAGCATGGCTCCTCTCTGAGGTTGAACTGTCGCAGGCGCAGGGATGGAAGGTGAAGGTGATGTAGGAGGCTTCCCCCCCTTGCCGCCTGGGCGGGACCTAGAGGGAGGGGAAGGAGATCGGGACCTGGACAGGGAGTCATAAGAGCTGTAGCTAGAGCGACTCGAGCTACGGCTAGAGCTAAAATAATTATACCACTCTCATATTCAGATTTTCTAAACTTCCTAATGTCTTAACTGATCAATAATGCCAATAACTTAACATTAAATGAGTTGGAGTAATATATTTTGCAATAGTTTCAAAAGTGTAAATTAAATGCAAATGGACTGAATTTTTTAGAAGAAATTGAAGATCATATAACATCTGCTGATGTCTTAAAACAGGTTGATAAATCCAGTACCAAAAGGTTGATCAGATTGTTACTAGCAGCATTGATCGTTTCTGGAGTAATTTTGTGTCTTTCAACCACATAGTAAAAGTATTGAAACGCGAATAGATATGGTAGGCTTTTTCGATAGGAACGTATGGTATATTGTAGGTATCAAATGATGAAATACAGAGATAAAGAAGGATTGCTTTAAAAGAAAGCTGTTCATTAAAGACAAATTCAATATTTCAGCTTTCATTTATAGATTTCTATCAATAAGTGACAGTATTAAAAAATGAAATGTAATTATAAATTGGTCGATTTCTCTTAGACCTGATAAAAATGCAAGCATCAAAAACATATATATTCTAGCCAATGTTATTCAACTTTCCCACTGTCATACCATGTGTTTCTAATAAAAAGTTTCTTACGCTGTTTTACAAATGTAAATCACCTGTTTACTAAAATATCAATGTATACTATATCCAGTGAGAACACAGACTTACAACCAAGAGAAAACTCGTCTATTTCAACACGGCGGGAACAAGAAGCGTTACCATAAGTTACTGAAAACTCAAAGTACTGGGTAGCCTGTAATTGGACTTCTTGTTTCTCTTAACTTACTCGTCCATGTACAGTAAGTCTGTTCTTTCATAGGATGGAGTATAGTAAAGTGAGCCAAATGAAGTAAAATTGAAGAATAAGAATTGGCAATGTACAAATATTGCTAACCTTGTAGAAGAGTATGAAGATCCCGATGAGTAAGACTGCCTTCTTGGTCTTCTGGTTGCAGCAGGATTACGCCGTATGGCTGACGGGGATTTGCGCCGCATCCAAGGATCTGCCCACTCGTCTCCTCTTCCTCTCTCAGGCGCAGGTGGCTCTTCTTCTCTCCATGGTTTGTTTGGCGGAATGCGTTCCACTATTACCTCTCTCGAAGGACGTTTGTGCTTCTTTTCGTACTTCTCATAGTATTCTCTCTCCCTGTCACGTTCTCGTTCCCTCTCCCTTTCCCTTTCACGTGGATGTGGAGGTGGGGAAACTGAGTGTGGAGCAGCCCGCGGTGCTGTGTGATATTCTATGCGCTCTCTGTACTCTGGACCTGGACGGGGCTCCGGTTTGTAGTGCACTCGTCTGCGCAAACCAAGTTTATTCATTTCATTAATTAATTAATTAATTAATTAGTTAGTTAGTTATTTATTGATTCATTCAACGGGATAAGTCCAATAATTAGAAATACAAAATCAAATAAACTTCAGATGACGCGCGAATACATCACTCATATGTAAGTAGACACTTTGCAGACAGTTTAGTTATGGCCAAACTTGAGCTATGAGGGTCAAGCCATGCAAAGCTACTGTTGCACAACTTACTCAGCCGTATTTTTCGAGCATGAAGTTAAAAGGCAATGCTGAGTAGAAACTCAGTGAAATACACTGTGGTCTTTCTTACAAGTCTACCAAGTATATTAAAGTTTAATTCGCTCAATAATTCCGTAAACTGAATGACATTGGTAAGAATTTTGTAGGCAAATATGTCGCTCCTGCACTGAACGGATTCAAGACTAGGAATATTTAAGAGACCTGCTATAAGAGAGTAATCATGCCATGTGATCTAGGTAGGACCTATTCTAAATGTTACATATCTAAGGAAGGTATGATTCACCCTTTCTTGACAAGTAATTTGGTATTTTAGGAACGGATTCCATATAACAGCTGTAGTACAAGGTACGAAATGAATTTTGGCAGCTGAACTTTCTCGTAAATCTCTTCAATAAATTAATTCGCTCAAGTGCGGCAATCTTAATATAGTCAACGTAATTATTAAAAGAAAGTTTCCTTTCACAGATAATACCTAAATCTTTAATGTGCTCAACATTCGCAGTTTATATTCGAAGAGCACCAGTTTAAAAATAAGACAGGTGGCAGCAGTTCTGTTATGTCAAAACGTATACTAAACCATTTGAATATTACATTTGAGCCCATTAAATCCGCACCACTGAAAGAATGAGTCAAGGTCACTTTGTGGCACATCCATATCACTTTGATCCCTAACAACGCTGAAAACCGTCATCAGCAAATAATAGAAATTAACAGTGCTTAATACTAAACTTAACAACATTTATAAAAACTAGAAATACTAACGGACCCAAATGTAAACCCTGCCCAACACCATACAGGACAAGTATAGCTTCAAAAACACAAATTTTCATCCCAACATATTTGCGTTCGACCACAGACACACGATTTTAACTACATAAGCAGAATACCAGATACGCCTACTATCCGCAATTTTATCACCACAATGCACGGTTAAGGGAATAGTACCCTTACTTTTTATGGAACTAACATACTTAAAAACCTTATGGTAAGCAGCAGTCAGTGCTGCTTCAGTTTCATCAGCGAAATTTGACTCATCACGATTAGCGAGTACCTTACATAATGCTCTCAGTACTTTAAATTGACAGTAATAATATTCGGACTTATATATAGCTTATAGAGCTGGTGCATTTTTTTTTCTCCTTATATTATAAATTAGCTCTTTGAAAAACCATTTTGGGAAGGTGCTATCCCTAACGATAATCTTTGGCACATGCTTATTAATGATATTAATAGTAATACTGTTTATGATCTCGACTAGATCATCCACACTACTTGTCTCCATAAAGATTTCTGGTCAATTTGACTCAGAGAGTTCTAAGGATATGGCATTACAATCGACTCTCTTAAAATCGTAATATATTTCCTTATGACGCATATTGTTAGTCCTGATTATTAGGAACTTGATATCAAGGGTCACAACAAACAAAAATGGGATGCACATGTGTCTGGCATTGAGCATCAACAGCACTTGTAAAAAATAGATCTTATATATATACTCTGAGATGTTCGCATTGTATTTCAGTTGAAAGAGACCATACGATTTGCAAAGATTAGTCAATGAGTTTGCTACGAATCTAATATTAGGGTTATTGTGATACCACTGGCTATTGAATTCCTGGCCTGCCTAATACAGTTATGGGCTGGAATGTTGTAGTCGCAGAACAAAATCACGTTGTCGCTGTTTGATTCTTAGGTAGCTTGAAAATATGAGCTTGCACACACACACAATGTACTGAGGGTAGTGATCCGAGGAAGAAGCTGTTGGAATATAGAATGTTCCAATTATAAAACAGACATTGATAACTGTAACTTTAACCACAACGTGTTCAAACGCACTGTCTGTAAGAGGAACAACAGAGTATTTCAACCGTCTACTTATCGTGACCAGTACCCATATATGCTTTTATCTAGTCAAGTCTCCGTCAGTATAAAAATATCGAATTCTTCAATCAGTTGTGTCGATCTAAATTCAGCTGTGAGTCCTTTGATACTGTGAATATTTTGATTAAAAATCCTTATGCTACCTTTAGTGCTGTCTAGCTACAGGCTTTATGAATAAATTTGAAATTGAATTATGGTCAGAACTGACTGCCTTAAGGGAGTATATACCAGTAGACTGAAAAAATGCTGAGTGCTAAAGGGAGCTGAAAAAGTTAACAAATTTTGAAAATTTATAGCACAAAAACCAATTATTCAATTTAATTTGGATGTGTATCGTATTTTTTTTTAGAGATTCATTCACATTTTTTTATAGTATATTCAATTAATAGGCAGTATTGTGATTGACAATAATGTCAACCACTGCGCCTGGTGATATGTTTTACAGTGCTCACAATATCTCAAAAACTGACTAACCGATTTACTTGAAATTTAGACAGTATTCGTGGATAATTTTTCATCTTTGCCATAAAACCAAATTCAATTTTTCATCCAAAATTGATGACTTTCTTATTTGTTTACAAAAAAAATATAATCAACAAGAATGTGGGATCCATACTCGATCAAAACTAATAATTTTACAGTTATTTTTGGCTTCTTTTATACCTGTAATATTCTGGAGGTGCCGTCGGTGGTGGATAGTATCCTTCAGGTTCATCTATGTAGCGCTCAGGGGTAGTTCTTGGAAGAGGACCGCGCCGCGGCACTTCTCTTGGTGGCCAGCGCTCAGGGGGTGGTTCTGGACTTGCAGCTCTTACATAGTAACCAGCCTCTCGGTCCAATTCCTCTTGCCCAAGGCTAAGATTCATTTTTTTCTCTTCAAAATCCATGTCAGTTTCCTTCCGTTTATTCGCCTTCCTCATCATCTATAAAAGCAACATTTTACGTAAGAACAGGGGTTCACAAACGATTCTAAAACATGCGATAAATATTCTGTAAAATTAATGAACATTTGTTAAAGAAAAATCACCTCTTTAGCATGTCTCAAGCCTCGTTCCCAAGCCGATTCTGCTGGTGGTTCCTCTATTTTTGGAGCATGAGGATGTGCACCGAATCCAGGCGGTGCCCGCATAATCGGAGGTCTTTCTATGTGAGGTCGAAACTCGTGAGCTCCAGAAGCATGCGGAGGATAAGCCATGGGTCTGACCATATCAAACATGGTGTAATTTCCCTTATCAGTAACCCCGGGATGAAGAAATCTGCAGCTTACACCCCACGTACACTGCCCTCTATTATAAAACCGACACACTGGTCTGGGCTCGGTTTCTTCTGGACGTGCATCATCCCCGTCACTTAACTCTCCCTCCTCCAATTCTGATTCAACTTTCTCACCATCCTCCTCAACTTCCTCTATATCATTTATTTCCCCTGATTCCTTACACTTATCTTTTTCATTTTCTTTGTCCTTTGAATCTTTTTCCTTAATTTCCTTATTTTCTTTGACTGGTATTGTGTCTATCTCACCTAAGGATAAATAAAATATTAATCCAGCATCAGAGGTTATTTTGACAGAATGAAGCCTACCTTTCAGAATTACTGAAGCTTCTTCTCTTCAACAACTTTCAAAGATCTGGATACTTACCATCATCACGCTCATCTTTCCACTGTCCATCGGCTTCAAAATCGAGCTGTTCACTTTCTTCGACGAGAGTAACCGTTGAATTTTTCTCTTCTTTCTTATCATCGTTGACTCGTTGATCTTTTTCAGGCTCAGGTTCATCAACGCCATCCAAACTGTCAAGATCAGATACATCAGACAAATCTTCTCCATGAGTCATAGGTGTGGGTTTAGATTTAGGAATAGGTTCTGGCTCATCATCAATGTCACCATCCGATATCTGTTCTCCATCAAGCACTATAAAGGCGTTTGTTTTGGAGTTTGGTGAACGTTTCTCTGACTTGGTAAATTCATGATCATCTGCTAACGAGTTATTCGAGGATGATTTCAATGACTTTGGTGAGTCTCTAGGCGAGGATAATGTTTTATTTGAAGAATGTGTGTAAGTCGGAGACTTTGGCGACTTTGGGGACTTCGGCGAGTTGAGTTTAGACCGTGAGGTTTTAGGCGAGCTATTTCTAGATTCCGGAGATTTCGGTGAGTTATCTGCAGATTGTCCAGAATTCTGTGCAGATCCAAAAAATTTTGGAGAGTCAATATAAGAGTGAGGCGATTTTGGCGAAGTTGGTCCTGACTGAATTGGAGACCTAGGTGAGCTCCTATCAGAGCGAGGTGATTCAGGAGACTTGGGCGAGACCAGCGTTGATTTTTCTGAGCTTCGGCTGGACCGAGGCGATCCTGGATCAAACCTAGGCGACTTTGGAGACACGGGACCAGACTGCTGTGACTTTGGTGATGCTGGACCTGATCTAGGTGATCTCAGAGACATGGGGCCTGGTGATTTTCCCCTTGAGGATACAGAGTGATCGGAAGGAGACTGCGGTGCAGATTGGGATGAAATGGAACCATCTGGAGTCATCGCCCTACCTCGAGAACTGTTGTAATCCTCCTCCGATGAACAATCAGATCCTGAATCGGACATTGTAGACTATTCTACCCTGTGGACAATCGGTATGGTTAACATTATGTCGTGACGATGTTTATTTGAAAATTACAAGGAAGGCATTCTTGTTTTAGTATTTGTGTGCGCAACAGGTTTAGAATTCCCTCACTTTACTTTTATTTATTATTGCTGTTTTTTTTTTTGGTGTTCTGTTTTTTCTTTATTTGTTTTGTTTTTCGTTTAAATTAATATCTAATCATACCTACCCCAATACAACGTGAGTATTCGGCTACATTTTTGTAGTTGCGTCGTGGCAGGGCTTACCTGTATCGTAAATAGCCCATGGGACTCGCTCTTGACCGGGAAATGCACGCTCCGTAACCTTGTCGGACATTTTTTTATTTACCACGTACCGTTGTAGACGTTTCGTACTTTGATTGGTTGTTTGAAAGTTTTTTGTAACATTTGCATACTTTACTCAACTGATGAAGAACTTATTTATCACACAGATACAAAGTATACTTGTCGATTCGATTCATTTTGTTTTTTTTTTTCATTTTTTTTTTTTGTTATCGCGACTCGGAACTTCTCAACTTGGGTTTTTCTTGTCGTTGTAGGTTCTGTTTTGTCTTTTTTTCGTTTATTAGATAGTTATTTTAACTTCAACGTTTCAATCGAGCACAACACGAACTAAGGAAAACTTTTTATATCAAAACTGTTTGTACTGCACTAGATATACGGATACTATAGAGCAAGAAAACTTTTTTTTTCTTTTTAAATGTATATATTATTTATCGAACCTGAAAAAATCCGTTGTTTCCAATATCTTTCGAGAGAGACATATACATATTATTATCACAAGGTTAAATACATTACCATGTCATATATGGACCAAGGATAAAAGCAGGGTATCATTGAAATGTTGAATCATTTGAGAAAATGTAATAAAAAATAATTTCAAAAGTCAAACTCTGTTTATTTTTGCAGTTAATCCTCGATTCCTTTGAATTTCATAAGGGAAAATAATTCAATATAGCGTATAAGCACACACAACCGTTTTGCGTTGACTGCACACGAGCCAATAACAACAGCATTGACGTTGGATATTGTTTTCACACGTTTTCGTAAGTCCATTTTTTTTCATTTTCTGTTCGACCGTTAAACGGTTGGCAATTACTGGACTAAGAAACCTTTTAGGTTACTTGTGATTCGCAAGAATCAACTTTAATCTACTCGGTTCCAAGCTGTTATTATTGTCTCGTAATAAACGGCGCGTTTTTCTCTTTGATTCTAACCAAACGTTTATCAAATCTTACCTTCGACCCTCGTGCACCTCTGTTAAGGCCGAAGAGACTCCGACAAGGTTCAAGGCGGCCGGCGTCGCCTACGATCCTGGCTAGTTTGTCCTTCAGCCTTTCAGCAACGACTCCAAATACCGAATTCCCGATGTTCAGGCCACTTTTTTTTTAAGCTCATGGAAATGATTGAGCTTTCATGTATTTTAAATGAGGTATTATATCCTTTTATTCGACAGTGGACAAAGAAAAATTTGATAATTCACACGACAACCGAATATTCCTGTCCCTCACGAATATTACTTCTTACTCACTCCCATCACCACCGCGATTCACTCGGCAAAATTTTTTGCCATAGAAGAACCAGCATATTGAGGTGGTGACGTCACTTCTTAGTTCCGGCTAGAGTCCGTTCTAACCGTTGCACAATGACATTTAGGCGCCACCGTCGTAATTTTGTTGAAGACGGAGCTGACGGAGCTTAAACAGAAAATGTATGTATGTACGAAGTAAAGATGCGTATTTACAGCGGACTTGTGCTTCACTTGCTCTACTGAATTCTTTGTACGGTCTGTCTTATGACTTTGGCAATACTAAGATTCTGCAGGCAGATCTCGCGACTTTCAAGTAAATCTAGTTAGCAGTTTTAATGTACATAGCTAGATGGGAGTAACCAAGCGTATGTCATCCAGTAACTTTCGATTTATCGCAAGATTTTCGTATTAAAGTTAAGCGTGGTTAGTTGGGGCTATGAAATGGAAAGGAAAATAGTTGTAATGGTGCCGTCCCATGAAAAAATCCGGGATGACGGAATGGAATGCAAAGGAAATCTAGAGGATTTTCGAGTTCGTTCCACGCTTAGAGCATATACTACAAGAGGTAGCTCTACGCATGCCGTCACATCGCGAAAACTGTGGCCGCAGTGATGAGAGAGCAGGATAAGCCGTCTGATATGTATGTACACATACATACACTACTTTACGGAAATTTTCTATATACGGAGATAGTCCTCCTTACCTCCTCCACCATACATCAATCATTGACTGAAAAGATGCATCAAAATATATGTCCGAACGACATTAAATCTATTATTGTAATAAGCCCGTTATAAAACTACTTTTCACGACACGCGTATCATACTCAACACATTCATCAGTGTTTCTTCCGCCAGCAATTGGATTTGGCGTATGGGCAATAGCGCAAAGTGCGTAAAATAACTAGGCGGAAAGTTGGCTGGCGTAAGTCGCATGCCTGGGCACCTTCAAGCCCATAAGGGAGTCGGTAAATGTAGGGCACTGACGTTACCCTTTTGCCCGTCGTACCATTTTGCTTGTTTCTAAAGGTTCTGGCCGTTCTGGCTGTCTAGCAATCTTCATTCAACCCGGCCCTACCAATATAAAACCAAGGCACGACCGAGGTGACGCCAGCTAAACGTAAACCGCAACAGTAGATCTAGCGCACCAAATTCATTGTTGAGAAAATTCAATAAAACCTTCCTGAATTGCGGTTCGTGCATGTATGTGTAAGTTTATTGATAGGTTATCCAAACTTGGTGAAATATCGTATTTACTAATTCGAAACAACGATGTCAATCGTTACGGAGCATGGCGGAAAAGGTTACGCGCCATTACCGCAAAGTATGAGCAATACGGATACTGAGAATGAGGATGAGGGTGTCGAGAAAAAGTCATGTCAATCTACAAAGCACGATTCAACGACGATGCAGGAGAATGTGAGATTTTTCCCTCTCGACGAATCTAAAAACCTGGCAAACAGACTGAAGAATGGTCGAAACACTAGTTTGGGGTACTGCAGCGACGATATACCGATAATGGTTATTGACCAGGATGCAAACAACGACCTGTGGAAGAGACCGCACATGTCTTTCTTACGGCAATTATTTTTGGCTGCTTCCATCCTACTCTGTCTAGCAACGATAGTCATATTTCTATACGTTCTTCCCTGCAATGAATCTAACTCGCTACGACCAGCTATCAAAAATCGCCCAGCCTTACTCTGGGACAACACTCTTCAAGGCATGGGTATGCACAACCACACTAAGACAGCAATTAATCAATCAGTAAATCAATCATTTTTACCATCATTCTTTATCAACAAATCAGTTTTTCAGTAACTGTAATATTAATTTTCAATCGTGTGATATCGCATCTGACTTGATCTGATTGAAAAGACACATCTCAACAATTTTTTACGAAACATTCACATTTTTCAAGTTTTGTCGTAATGACATAGTTCATCTTCGATTTTTGTTAATTTAATAAATTTCCTCTTGACTCTAGTACCTAACATTCATGTCTTTGAATTCAGCAGCATTTTTTTGTGATGAATCTTGTTTGCTATGTACTTACTCAACAATGCAAAACTATTACTACTATTAAAGAGTGATCACAAATACATTTATCATAATTGACTGGAAAATTAAAACTTTTGACTTCCGTTAGAAATTGAATGAGCAATGATAATCCTTGACAAGATTTCAGTTTCATTGTATAGTGAAATGTTTATTTATCTGACAAGTAACAAAGTCATGAAAAATTGAGAAAACGTTACCTCAGTAAATAAGAACAAAGTTATTTATAGAACCTTCGAAAATGAATAATAATTTTTTCTTGGTTTGAATACTTTATGAAAATAACGGCAGAAATTTAATGTCCTCAAATTTTAATCGTTTTGAAAAATATTAATCTCATGAGGATTTTTCTTCAGAATTATACGGACCCATCCTAGTTATTCCTGGCACCCCACGAAACCTAGTAATGATGTATCGAGAACAACTATATGGGGACTCAGTTGGAAAAATGCAAGGGTCAATGGTGCCACTTCGAAAAGGTGGAGTAATTTCGATACACGGAGGTAATGGTTTACTTCTTTGGGTTGTTCGGCTGTCATACCCGCCAACAGAGATAGTTTGCAAAAATCTTAACATGGATAAATCCAGAATGCCAGAAACCACCTGTCTAGTCGCAGGAGAGCCAGGACTGATCAGCATTAATTCAACTACTGGGTTGACGCAGTGGAGCATTAGCGCGTCTACTCATTCAAAGCTGCCTATGCTTTTACCTGATATTGATGGTGATGGAATCGCCGATCTATTAAGTGTTGTGATATCTAAGGACCAGAAGAAACAAAGTCCAGCTTTATTCTCTGGAAAAAGTGGATCACTGCTGGGTCAAGAACTGAAACCAGAGTGTCATCGTGTATACGTTTCCAGCTTAGATTCAAATGATACAATATCTTACCTCTGTGATGACTCTAATGGAAAACGTCAGTAACAGTACACAATATTTTAATTTTTCAAAGATTGTGAACAGGATGAACATTGAAAGGGATTACCTATTTTTGAAGAACTAGCGTGAATTAAATGAATCTTTCAATAACACAAGAGTTATTATAGCAGTTGGCAAAGATTTGAAGGTGTAAAAAATGTGTGAAGTATCCTCAAATCTGGAAAAGATGAATATCTTAAGCTGATTGACTGAAAATTTGTATTTGCACCATTAGCTAGTGAATATTTAGAGTAAAGAAGAAATACTTATGTTTAGGGAGTTCAGGTTTTTATAAACCTTTCCTGGAAGAAATTAATTTTTTATTTTCACGCATGAGTGTGAAGCAGTTTTTTTTATATTTATGAATTCACGTATAACAAAATTGTATTGCCATGTCATTATTGTCTTACAACTCGTTCAATATGGCTACTTTGTATTTTCTATTCCGTAGAAAATCTGACCATAAACTACTTTCAAAGACTTTTCAATTTATTTTGATGTAATTTTCACATTCAATTTTTCAAAAATATGTTCTGTATGTGTTTATAAACTGCATCAAATATACTTTAAATATGCAACAATTTACGTCTTGCAACGATTGAAACGATTTTGATTACATATTCAGATCATCATGGATTTGTGTCTAACCTCACCACGAATTGTACTCATACATTGTTTCTCCCATTCCAGAATCCACGAAAACAATAACCCTCAAGGAGTTGTTCCCTAGGATACAGTATCCTAAGGCCATGGAGAAGATAACTGATGAACTGAACGAGTTACAAAACCCTGTTGTTCCGTCCGCGCAAAATTCGGATCAGCATATTGTGCGCCTAACTGCGTTTCACCAGCTGGGAATAGAACATCAAGGAACATGTCCTGGTGATCTTTGTCAAACAATAATGAACATCACTTTTCAAAAGGACTCAAACCAGCCGCGTATGATTTGGAAGAGTTACGGACCAAACGCATACGGAATGAAGCCGGCCATTTTCACACAGATTAACAATCCACTCGTGACGGGGTTTGTGATGAAATTCTGGCAATGGACTCCAGATTCACAAATAGATAAAATAAACTCGAGCATTGTGCGGCGTACGGTAATCGAGCGAACATTGGTAGTGATAATAGATGCGGCTGAGGTTCACCCTGTAAATGCAAGCCAGACTGAAATCACTCAAATATGCGATGGTACAAATTGCCAGCCAAGTTTGGAGCTACAAAGCCAATCACTCGTCGTTACCGACCTGAACGACGACGGATCTAGAGAATTAATCAGCTATCAAACTTCGTATGAATTTCGCGATAATCTGCAATTACTTAAATCAAAGGTCGAGTTCATTATGCTCGATGCCGAGGTAGCAAAATTAACGCAGATTATAATATCGTAAATTGTTAGAAAATATCGGTTCAATGCAATAGTCTATCTTACCTGAATTAACTACATGCATACAATTATACTATTTCTGTGCTTCTCCAAGTTGTTTATTAACTTTATCAGCACGAAATATGATTCTACACGAAATAGATTATATTTTCAAAGAATTCTGTGCAAAAATAGTCATTACATTTAATTTAATTTTAATTAATACATTATATTTAAAAAAAAAATTCATAAAATATCGTCAAATTTTTGTCGTATTCATCAATGCAAATCGACTGTGATGCTTTAAAGATGTTCCCTAGTTATTATATTTTATGAATTTTATTAAAAATCGAGTGAACATTTTGATCCACAAGCTTTGAACGTACCTAAGTTTTTGCCGCCTTCAATCTTTATAGAAAATCTGTAATCTAAACGTTCCTAGTCACGAATAAGTATTAAATACCTATATTTTAATTTACCAATATTTCTAATACTTTTATTCAACTTGACATTGGTTTTAAATGTGTTCTAATTTGTAAATGAAGAAAATTCAAATAATATAATTATATACACAACTTTAAAAATTCGATTTTGTGCATTTCTACTCTCAACACTTCTCCCAGCTTCGCGACATGATATGCGTATACCCATAGATATGTATACATGTGTGTGTCAAACGCATTTAGAATCCGTGATATAGTAAGGAAAAACAAAAACCTTACGATTATTTACAAAATCGAACCTTATACTATTCAATTTACGGAGTAAAAACATTACGGTCACAGTGAGATGCCAATTTTTTTTCTCTTTGATAGGCAAATTGGCTGACACCAGACATTTCAAATCTGAAATGAATTGATTGAGATTATCCATAAAAGTTACGACTGTAAAAATCTTAAAATTCGTTGTAGCTATGAGTGTGATAAAATACCGGACTAGGTATACGTGATAAACGTGTTTATTCGCAATATTACTATACGAAATTTATAATTATACGGTCTACTGATAGGAATTCTAATCTCTTCTACAGTGAGTCATTATCGATTTATTAGCTTACCACGTAGACTAAACGCTTTTTACTTATTATCTACATATACATCTGAATAATAAAGGGAAGTCAAAGGGAAGAAAAAAAACGGAGGTAAGATAATAAAAGAAAAACCGGAACAAGATTGCATATGCGCACTGGTGGCGCGTGTCTCCTCCCGTATTCATGTCGACGCGCCAGGTCACAATCACACCTTTTATGGCCGCGAGGAGGGATCACAGCACAGAGTATGCATATACCGTATAATAATTCGGTTGTCCATGGAATATCGAGATTTAAAGATCTGCAAGGGTTAGTTTGATACAAAAGCGCGCACGTGATCGCGGTAAAACGAAGGGGGTGGGCGGGGGTGATCTTTGTGATAAACAACCGAAAGAGAAAAACGATACAAAGTATCTAACGAGGGTATGCGTAGTGATCATTGTGGCATTACAATAATGTGCGCGCGGTTAAATTAGCGGGTAGAAAGTAAACGATATCGTCGTCGCCCCTTATCATTGGAAACTTAGAGGAAGATAGAGAAGAAAAAATAATTGCAATCGAATAACAATCGAGTAGGTCGTGGCGTTGCTGAGTGGCAGGGGAAGCAGATAGCTAGGTGTGTTGGTTCGTCGAGTGTGTAGATCTCGGATACAACAATATGGCGGCTAACCTGGAAGAGGAGCAAAGTTTGCGGGAGTGCGAGGAGTACGTTCAACGGCACAACATTCAGCAGGTTCTGAAGGACTGCATTGTCCAACTGTGCGTTGGCAGGCCCGAGAACCCAGTCTCGTTCCTACGCGAGTATTTCCAAAAACTTGAAAGGGTAAGAGCCTAATAACCGACAATACATCGCTCGTCTATCTGTTTCGTGATCGTCGTCTGTCACGCAACCTTCAATGTTCAAAAACCCATATGTGTGCACCCATTATTTATATTTACTGAGTCGCTACGTCGTCTCTCGCGAGTCGTGTCCGTCGTCTTCGTCGTGTCGTTGTCGCGTAGGAAATTGACGATGACCCGGTTGCGTTTGATGTCTGACGTCACGCCCACGACACCAACCACGGCCTGTAGGTTTACCCACGCCTTACACATGCATGCACATCGGCAGCTGTGTTAAATCTTATATGTATACGGGCTATTCCGCGTCAACCGGATCAGTCATCTCTCAGATATTTTTTTAATTTGGCATGTGGATTGTGTAAGGGGAGTTAGATTTTTGTGCCAAAGCGCGAATCTCATAATGCAAAATTCGATTTTTTATTAACAATAACAAATTAGACTCCCATTTTTTTCAAAAATTCATAACTTCGGCAACAAATTAGATACAATTTTTTTTTTTTTTTCAAATTACGCGGAAAGCTCCATAGAATTTAAAAAAAAATACGAAATGGTAAAAAAAAGTTGTTATCAATTGTTTATTTAACAATTAATTTTTCAAAGATTTTTAAAACAGTGACCGACACGATCAAAAAATTTTTTTAAAATTCTGACATGTTCCTTGAACTGTACTACAACCTGTGAATTAATTCCAGAGGGGTGTTTTTCTTCGTTTTCGAGTAAAAAATCATTAAAGGTGTCGATGCGCATGAAATTGCGGCGCGTCGAGTCTCTACGTAATGGCGGGCGGCCGGTTGCCGTCCACCGCTACTCCGCGGCGGCGTCGCGGCGTTATTTTAGAGTCATTTTCACGATGTAGGACATGATTGAAAAATCTGAAAAAAATACTGTACCTTCACAAGGCCTGCTCAAAGCGATAAGTGAAGTTTCAAGAATGTGTTCTTCACCGTTTTTTTATTACAGAGATTCGAAATTTGGTGGTGCGTAACTGTTATTTTGAATCTCTGTAATAAAAAAACGGTGAAAAACACATTCTTGAAACTTCACTTATCGCTTTGAGCAGGCCTTGTGAAGGTACAGTATTTTTTTCAGATTTTTCAATCATGTCCTACATCGTGAAAATGACTCTAAAATAACGCCGCGACGCCGCCGCGGGGTAGCGGTGGACGGCAACCGGCCGCCCGCCATTACGTAGAGACTCGACGCGCCGCAATTTCATGCGCATCGACACCTTTAATGATTTTTTACTCGAAAACGAAGAAAAACACCCCTCTGGAATTAATTCACAGGTTGTAGTACAGTTCAAGGAACATGTCAGAATTTTAAAAAAATTTTTTGATCGTGTCGGTCACTGTTTTAAAAATCTTTGAAAAATTAATTGTTAAATAAACAATTGATAACAACTTTTTTTTACCATTTCGTATTTTTTTTTAAATTCTATGGAGCTTTCCGCGTAATTTGAAAAAAAAAAAAAAATTGTATCTAATTTGTTGCCGAAGTTATGAATTTTTGAAAAAAATAGGAGTCTAATTTGTTATTGTTAATAAAAAATCGAATTTTGCATTATGAGATTCGCGCTTTGGCACAAAAATCTAACTCCCCTTACACAATCCACATGCCAAATTAAAAAAATATCTGAGAGATGACTGATCCGGTTGACGCGGAATAGCCCATACATACCGTATGCGATTATAAACCCTGAATCGCAATTAAATCGTCCCGAGAATTTTCTTTACAGTCTTCGTACTGTTTCATCAAGTTAGGTTAATGATCACGTCGTAGATACAAGTCGTCCCTGTGGAATCACAAGTCAAGACGGGAAAAAACGACGCAAATAAACAAGAGTTATTTTTATTCTTCCTTCACTGTTTTCTTCTCGGTTTCTTGTTTTTTATTTCTTTGTGCTGTATAGGTATATCGATTTTCCTATCCGTACACATGCTGCAAGGGATAGCGAAAGCAGCGCGGGGCGGTGGGGGGAGGGGGGGGAGGGATATTTTCTCTTATTACATGCGCGGAGTATGAGAATGGATGTATTCATCCAAAAAAGATGACCTCGGTTCGTCAAATGTGATGAAGTAATAATAACAATGATAATAATTTTGAAAAACTGTAGCAATCCTTATTTACAAAAACCGAGAAATTTTTCTTCCATACGAACAAGATCCATGTTCTCTGAATTTTAGAATTGTCACTTCAACTAAATTTGGGCATTAAAAACTGTACCTGAAATGTTCCTCGTCACTTACTTCAATATTTAATATGACTTGTTTTTGCGACCCTGCCGTTATCAGCTTTTGGTATGTTCATCTATAGCGTACCTAAATTGAGAGAATAAGAAATTCATTTGTTTGTAGAAAAATTATCGCGGGATCTAACCAAACGTTCTTTAGAACGAACATTAAATAATATCAAAATTGTTGCTACAGCTGATTTATTATTGAATCGTTGTACGTACGTACGTCACACAATTTATTAATAGAATATTCCGAGCTGATTTCTTTCGTTCGTTTCAAGTCTAAACTTAAGTTTCACTCTCAAGCGTCGTGCAAACAATATAGTTCACGCCTCATTCGAAACGATCTGTGATATCTCACAGATACGAGACGCAGCGAATTCGAATTGCGAATTGTGTGTTGCGTTATTCGTATAGATGTACGTATGTACATACCTACGCTATGCATTATAGGTATGTATATAACGTGGATATGTATTTATACATTTTGCTGATTCGCTTTTTTCTCATTTGTTGGAGAATTTTCTCGTCGTATTTATACGTATATTATCGCGCATAAAAATGATCAAACAGATACGTACAAGTGGCATTTACGGCATGTGTGTTATACTGTTTATCTACCTTACATCGTACCGATGCGTATATAGGTATAACTTCTACTGAAAGTAAATTTACGAAGACCGACCCCCGTGCCCGTTTCCCTCCGCCAACAAAACGGCGAAATGTGTGGCCGAAATACATATTCAAATATTTATCCATACATGTATCTTCGATGAATTATATAAATCTTGCCGGAACACTTTTCCGAAATCTGCAATACATACACGCATACGTCGCTACGCCGCGTCTCCATGTATGTATTAAAATTTGTTCGCAATACATAGCTCAATTGTGCGAACAGAACTAATGCGGCAACCAACTATAAAATCCATGATAAAATCGTAACGAATCGGCAAGTTCGCGATTTAATTGCAATTCCGGAGACTCGAGCGCCCGTCTGTAAGTTTGAATGCCTTCGAGTAGGCGCTGCTTTTCTAAACATAGAATATTCTCAAAATATATTTCAAACGTTATATTGGTATTCATATAGGTATCTGGGTATACGTAGAGGCTGTCGAGTGGCGGCAGCCAAAACCAGACACATACACTTCTAGTATACACATATATATGTATATCTGAAAATATGAACCACAATAAACTACCGAAATATTCCAGAAGTTATTTCATCGCATCAACTTACTAGCAATCCCCCGTACGCTAGTCACCCTCGTCATCGTCGTCGGCTGTCCTTGTAGTTGCGGTCATTCGAGTTTGAACCGTCCCGCGAATCGTATACTCGATTATACCGTCGAGAAAGATATATCCATGTTTATTGGATTAGGTGCACGAGGCTCTAATAAAATTAGGAGCTTGAATCTACCGTCCCGAGACCTGTAGTTTTATCGTTCAAACAGTTTTGTTTCTCTCAACTTAACCCTAGATATTATTACTGTTAGTATTATTATTGTCATTATTATCATCATCACCATCATCGATATATTGGCGCATATAATCTATCCAGGTTTATATTATAAATAAGCAAGTGATAACGAGAACGAAGGTGAAAGTCAAGCAGGAGATCGATTATAAGAAACAAAAGTTAATAATAATAAAGTTGAAAAAAGTGAAGCACCGTTCTACGCGTAGACAAAAAGGAATATAACTGCGGTAGCGAGAGTACGAGAAACTGTTGAAAAACAACTTAATTTGGGTGACGTCATGGAGGTACGGTAGGTAGGCGTTTAGGGTAAAAGCTTTGCAATTATTAACTCGCACGTATATTGTTGAATATGATCTTATATGTAAGTTACGTCATACGCGTACATACCGAAAGAATCTCGTGGCGCAGACCCGTGTGCTCAAACGGATCAGGGTGAATCTTGTAACATTACTGTAATGATGCATGTTTAGGAAAAATCGTTACTTTGCACCTTTAGGAACGTCTGAAATTTAGTAAACCATGAGAAACAAAACATATTCTTATTTTGAAAAGCCAACTCCTTCAAAGTCATTCCAAAATTGTGCAATAACAATTTTTTCCCTGACGTTTTCTTACGTTAACGTTACTAACTTCAGTCTCATTCAATGCAAACTAGGGCTAACTGACAACGGCTAGCGCGACGCACGAAGTCACCTCAGGTAGCTTGGAAAAGGCTGTTTCGCGAAATCCTCTGGGGAATATAACATAACGTGTGCGCGAAACGCTGATGGCAATAACAAAACTAATGAAACCCGAGTAATTATACTTCGCCACAGTCAATTTTGAATGTAAATGGAAACTAAAAGAATAGGGTACGTGCATAATAAAAACCATCTGCCGTGTAGGAACGATCGTGTAAAATTATTTTTAATGGTGAAAAAAGGGGAAAATCAAGAACAGAAATGAGAGACAAAACTATTTCAAAACTTTCTCAGTTTGGAAACTATATATTTGATATACACTCGCATATTCGGCGGCGGTTTCGTAACGTTTTCGCACACGTATTTAAATATAGGTGTATACCTTGGTATATATTCTTTTTTGCTCCTTGATTTCTTGACAAATATCTAAGCTGATCTGAACATAACTTTGTTGAAAAACTTCGCTATCGAGGAAAGTATGTAACGAATTATTTATAACTTCTGGTTGCGGAATGCCTGCAAAGATTTAAATATTCGAAAACCTGACGATTCCCGAACTTTTTCATCTATTCCGCTACATTTTCCTCTTACGTAAAAAATGCAGAATTGGCTGATTCGTATGAATTTCGTGTAATGAGAAGTCACGCGTTTATAAGTGTGGCGCGAAATTTATTGAACCGGCATTATTTCCGACGTGAAGTTAATAATAATAGCACGTTCACTACCTCGATAAAAGAATAAAAAACAAATAATTATTGCTCTTTCGTTCATTCCCATCTCTCTCAAGGAACAAGCACACGATGCAAAACAGCAGAGCGCGACGAGTCCTGAGGACACGGAAGATATGCCAGCGGGTCAACAAGGGCCGCAGGTGCCTCGGCGCCGAGGAGGAATTTCGGCAGAGCCGGTATCAGAAGAGGATGCGACCAGCTACGTTAAGAAGGTGGTGCCAAAGGACTACAAAACTATGGCTGCCTTGAGTAAAGCAATTGCAAAAAATGTACTCTTTGCTCATTTGGACGAAAACGAGAGGTCGGATATATTCGACGCGATGTTTCCCGTCACGTTTTTACCTGGCGAGCCAATCATACGCCAAGGTATGAAAGACAGCAAGATGGTTCAACTTTTTTTCTCCTCTGATCTATTTCATTATTTCAAATTGTAGGAGACGAAGGGGACAATTTTTACGTAATTGATCAAGGCGAGGTCGAGATATTTGTCAACAGTGAGTTGGTAACAACGATAGGCGAAGGCGGCAGTTTCGGAGAACTTGCGCTAATCTACGGGACTCGGCGAGCGGCTACAGTCAGAGCAAAAACTGACGTGAAACTTTGGGGCATCGACAGAGATTCGTATCGGAGAATTCTCATGGGTTCTACTATTAGGAAACGTAAAATGTACGAGGAGTTCCTCTCCAGAGTTTCCATATTAGGTAAGAGAAAATAATCCAAAAACTCAATGATTATTAAATAAAAGCTACCAGTTACGGGTAGTAGCGGAACGTGGTAATGCTGGTTAAGATATGGCAACCAACTTTAATGATAAAAATTAGACCAAAGCTTATAAGAATATAAAATTAAAAAAAAAAAATTATATGAGTAAAACTGTAAAGCATTTGTGTATTTAGCAGAAGTTCAGACTGTTTGACTGCTAACGGCCCTAGTCTAGCGACTAAGACGTTAAAAAAAAAAAACAATTCAAGATTAATTTACAATTGCAATTGAAATGGACTCGTACAACTCATCTTTATTAATCGTTTCTAATAACAAAACAAAAATGCCGCATGGAAATTTTGAACGTTTCCATACGTCTAATTAACTTTCAATTCTGCTATTTGGTGAGAACTACAGTTCGCGACGCAAAGTCGTAAGAAATTTAATTTCAAACACGTATCCGCAATCATTGCCTACCCTTTTTTCAGAAAGTTTAAAAATGAAGTAAATTAAAGCCTTAATTTTAGAAGTAAGAAACCTTATCCCCTTCGAAATTTAAACATGTTTTCTTGACCAAACTTAATCAGAATCGTTGGACAAGTGGGAAAGGTTAACGGTCGCAGACGCTTTGGAACCCGTAGTTTTCGATGATGGTGAAACGATCGTTCGGCAAGGTGAACCCGGCGAAGATTTCTATATTATTGTAGAGGGAATGGCTGTCGTTCTTCAACAACGTACAGAAGGCGAGGAACCTTCGGAAGTCGGCCGTCTTGGGCCGTCGGACTATTTTGGTGAGTAGGAAGGGTGAAATTAAAAAATAAACCGCGTAAACTATATCTCAAAGATGCTTTCAAACATTGACAAGTAAATCTGTACAATTTAGCCGTATTTTTGTCTTCTAATTTCTCGATACTCTTTACAGGAGAGATTGCGCTTCTACTGGACAGGCCGCGAGCAGCTACTGTAGTTGCTACAGGGCCGTTGAAGTGTGTCAAATTAGATAGAGCACGATTTGAACGTGTATTAGGTCTCTGCGCCGATATTTTAAAACGCAACATCACCCAATATAACAGCTTCGTGTCCCTTTCCGTATAGCTGTCTCGCCGTTATCTCAAACAATCAAAAATCGTGTCGCGCCATCCTCCCCGTGTACACAACAATCTACAACAATACACCCTGACCGTTAAGATTTATTATTTCATTAATATTATATTTTAATTATTATTATTGTATTATATACCATCTATTATTAATATATTCATATTATATATTAGAATCTCTACACTATAAATAAAATTGAATGATGATTATTACACATTACGAAGATAATGTGTCATATCTTGGACATCACTGTAAGTTGTGACCTTCAAATCTCAATTTACTACGTGCAGGTTTTTCTAATATATTTTATTTATTTCATTATTAGAAAATGACAATAACGGTAACAGCAGAAAATTCAAAACCATACCTGTAGAACCATTTATCAATAACGTAAAGTAAAAAAATCGCATCTTTTGAAATGTTTGAAAGAAACAACGAAAAGATTTCCGTTAACGAATTTTGCCATACCATTTTTGAATTAGTGGCTGAATAAGAAAAAATCACAATTATTACACAAACGAAAAATAGTACATCGTATATTACGGAAGAAAACCGAACGATTGACGGGAGTGCGATTTTCAGAAAGCCAAAGTGCACGAAGGGCGCGGTGGAAGATCGCCGACGCTGAGCTAAAAATCGCATGACCAGCGTCAATCGCCTTCCGCCCATGGTGCACACGATACTCTTCGTCCACATCTGCATTGAAAGTTTGCCTTCGAGTACACGATCGTCCTTTATCGCGTAGTACAGACTCGATTTTGCGCCAGGTATTCGAAGAAGCAGGTGCAAATAGTATTAATACTATGCAACAATGAGGCAGCGATCTTTTCCGGCCGAGCGTAAATTTGCAATATTCGTCTTCGGCTCCTGTCCGTGTTCACCTACGACTCAAGTTGCAATCTTAGGATCGGACGGAAAAGATCGTTGCTTCCTTGTTGTAAAAGATTCTTTATGGAACAAGAGTATGTTACGTGTTTTTCACGAAGCACGAAATTAACTTTATGGGTCACGTAATATCAGATTTGTTCGTGACACCGCATGAGCGCAGTACAGAAAAGACTACTTATACTCCTCGGACTTACAAGTAGTCTTTTCTGTACTCTGCGCATGCGGATTCGTAGACTCACTCAACCGTCATAGAAACGCATACTTTGTGTACGAAAACAATCATGCAAAAACGCGTAAAACATCCTCGCGTTATATAAATATGCTTTTGCGCCCGCGCACTTACGATATTTCATGCCCACCTATTCGTTTTCTGACGGGAAGAAGACACTTTGCGGCCACTTTATATGCACGATAAGTAATACTTTCTGTGTAGGTTGAACAAAAAATATTTCAATCTGTCCACAAGGTTTCGTTACTTTTTTCTTACGAATAGTTTATAACTGTAGAGTTCGTATTAAGAAACATACGTCTTAGTAATAACAACACTTATCAGAAAACAGCAGATAACACTAGAGAATGAATCAACGACGAGACACTAACAGCAAAATCTGAGGTAAAAATAATTTATTATGTAAACGATATCAGATGGGCAATGTATTGTACATTGAGGTATGTATGCCATAATTATGTCATTTATGCAACAAATATTTACTACCTTAATGTATATGATTTATGTGTGATTGGAAATTGTTTCATGAGCATCATTTTCCCGATGCACACAAGTGTTATTTACGATCAATTTCTATACATACGCGAATGCAATAAATCCACGGTGAAGTTCTGCTTTTCTTCTCTCATTTGCTTTCATGCTTGCGTTCTCTCTCGATCATTATCTTTCACACCCTCTTTTACTCTCACTTTCTTTTCATTAACTCTTTTAAAATGTTGCCGTTCAATCGATACAAATATAACATACATACATACATATATAAATATGTCGGAAACAATGAATAGTGTATAAGTTGGGGAAAAAAAGAAAAATTATTTTACATTTTTTACAACTTTTTTTGTGTAGTTTTGAAATTAATTCTTAATAGAGGCGCTGCCTCATATTTCAGTCTTCGCCACAGCGCTAACTATACGTTCAAGGACGTTAAGCGTTGATATGCATCGAGCCAGACGTCCTCTCGTTGCATCACGGACGCAATACAATAATCAATGGTTTACAAATAGGTATTCTCGATTAAAAACGATGGAAAAAATTAACAAGTTTCCTTGAAGCGTTGCATGCGGATTGGCCAGGATTGCAGGAAACTTCTGTGTATACCTGAGGTTTCCGTTGCTTGGTCCAGATCAGGATTTCTCGAATTTGCAGCACGTTGATAAAAAGCACCCTAACCTGATGGCGAAGAGAATTTTTTTCTTTGTCGCTTGTAAAGGAACCGTGCTGATCGTCAGGAAGATGTAATGAAGTATGAAATCACGCCGATAAGTTCTTGAGCCTCCAGTCTTAAGAGACTGCTCTATCTGAATAGTTTTAGCGTTTTCCCGGCGGGAGGGGGGGATTGAGAAGGGGGGGCCAAGTGAAGAATCATACGACTTGAAATTATTTTTCGAAAAATAATTGTATCCAAGTTTTAATACCAGAGAATAAAGAGGGATGATGTTTTCGAAGGTGTAATTGTACACCGAATCTGGAACCGATTCTGGCTTCATGCCAATGATTCCAAATCAAAACGATGAATTTCATGATATATTCAGAGCTTTTTGTGCAACAGAACTGCTCGATTCTGGCTGCCGCTGCTCTATTAGCTATGTACAACAAATGGTGATCCGTGTCAGAAGATATAATTATACATGTAGCGCCGGTAACGACTTCTTCTTCTCCTAAATTTCGCTTTAGTAAGCTATTTAGCCTGTCAATAGTTGATCCGAAGTTGGGAGTGCGATGAGGATCGATAACAACGACTCATCCGCACTTATGTGTTTTGTTTTTGAAGGTGTAAAGGAAAACACAATGTATTCACACCATGACAGGTGTACACATCAAAACAATTTGATTTCAAAGCAGTTTCCTCGTGAAGAAAAGAGGATCCGGGCAGCAGCTACCAGCTACCTAGATTACCACTACTAGTCTTGCAGTCAACTTGGATTCGCTCAGGGTCGGCGTAAGCCAACCCAAGCTCGGAGACAAATTCATAAAACTTGTCCAAAGAATCAAAGGCCAATTCCGCAACGATGAAATCGACCGCTAAATTTTGCCGGTAGCTAAAGAGCAGAAGAAATAAATCGATTAGCAAAAACGGCAATACTAGATCATTCGTTGAGTTTTAAGAAATGACATAATAGACAGTTATAATGCTGGCGTTAATTTCCTGAAACAAAAAATTGATATATGTTAAGCCTCCCCACCCCCACCCCATCCCTTTTCCATTCCTTCCCTGGTCCAGAATTTTGTGTTAGCAAAGAAAATGTGACTTTAAAACGAAAAAAGTAAGAAAAACAACATATTACTAACGAGACTCTCTTTACACAAATACTTACATGACCCGATAATATAGAAAGTATCATCGATAAAGAGTAAATAATGGTACATGTGAAATACGTACGATTTTATCATATGTTTTAGCGCATTCTTGCGCTCCCTAGCAATGAACCAGTCCATAAGAAAGGCTGCCATTCGCGGGGTTTTACGGTACAGTTTGAAAAATACGTGGAAGTTACCCAGCCACCACGCCGAGCGGACTTTTAGAGCATGTTTTATGCATTCGTCTTCTTTATCTTCGGCTGTCAAAGATGCTAAAATTGTTGTCAAGTCTGAAACGATAAAAGAAAACCGTACATTAAATAATTTTATTGTACACTTTTGATACTTATATCAATAATTCAACTTCCTGTAATAAACTAATTGTATATCTCACCTTGTGTATTTTTCGTGAATATGTAGTAAAGTATCCTGTATGCTACGAACTCTGTACGATTTTCACCACCAAGATCCTGATACAGCATTCTTAACTGCGTTTGACACTGGTTGAACTCTTCATGGTCACCTCGCTCTAAGGCGACACGAGCGTGAGTTTCGTAAACATGAACTGTAAACGAATCCCTTATACCCTGCACTGTTAAATCTTGACGAATTGATTTCAGCTGGTCGCAAGCGTATCTGTAGTCCTGCTCAGCTACCCAACGTTTTTTAACGTGAGCCAGAGAAAAACGAAGCACACTTACTGGCCGCACTGCGGAAGCTGCAGGAGCCTGAAATTGATCAAACATAATCCATTAAAATACGTAGAAGAAAATATTTATAATATTTCTTTACTTTACAATTAAAATAACAAATTGTGCTAATCTTTTTTTTCTTGAGTAGATGAACATAAATTACAGCTGCTTACTGAACTTTTAGCGGAAATTAACAAGACACAAGGCTCACAGAATGTCAATAAAACTTACAGAAGTGAGGCGTAAATAAGGTTTTTCAAGATCCTTGCAGGTACCGACGATGTGAAGCCCTGTAAAATCAAATTCAGTAGCACCATCATCCTTGATATTTATGCTGTTCCTGGAAATAGAATCGCTGAAGCGTGCAGCACGCTGTTGAAGTTTTTCCTTGGATCCAAGTTCATCTCCGTTTCCTGTAGCTAAACCAAACTCTGAATAGAAATGTGATTTATTTTGCTTAGCCTTCTTCATCTTTTTGTTGCTGGTACTGCTGTTGTTGCTACCACCGCCGCTGCTGTTATTGTTGATATAACTCGGCTTACTTCTGCTCGATTTTTTCGACTTTGACGACGAACACTTATGCTCGTGGTCCCGGTCGCTTGTATTAGACGAAGAAGAAGTGCTTCGCCTGTACTTTCGAAAAGGAGGGCTACGCGACCTCGACCTCGTCCTCGACCTCGACCTCGACCTCGACCTCGACCTCGACCTCGACCTACGGTGAGAGCCGGCAGAGAGACGTGCACCAAGACGGGCCCCAAGAGAAGTAGAGAGGCCCGTCTTGCGCTGGCCTCCCTGTCCATGAACCACCAAAGGATTTCCCAGCTTCAAACTCTGGTTCTGAGCCTTTATCGTCATTGTCATGCGCTCGCTGTGAATGCTTGGTAGAGGCTCTTTATCCCAGTCCTTAACCCACAGGGAACCGTCGTTAGCAGAACGCGTTATTTTACCCTTCAGTATAATTTCAACTTGATCCTTGTCAACGCCTGTTTTGCATTTCTCGTAGCAACGATTAACGTAGTTTTTTAGACTATCAGGCCAGTCACCAACAGGACTCGTGTTTGTCATAGCAGTTGGGGGAGTGGTACCTACAGCCGGTTTTCTAGGAATATTTTGAGCAGTGACTACTGTTTGGGAATTTAATGAAGGTGTCACTATTTCCGGCGGGTTTTCTGAAGGTGGAGGAGGCACGGGTGGTTGATGCTGAGTTGGAGGTAAAGGCGGTAGTTCTGACTTAAGATTAGCCCCAGGAATAAAACTGGTCGCAGTTGCATTATTGTTTCCTGGAAAACTATTGTTGAACTGCGCAGCCAGGTTCTTATTCCTCTTACGTTTTTTCTTAGCCGCTCCGCTGTTACCTGAAGGACTGAAGCCAAGACCTGTTTTCTTGTTTTGAAGATTGAAGCGGATTTGACCACCATTAAATTCTGCAACAGCAAAATATCTATTATACAATGAGCTTTGTTGATAATTTGCAAACATCATGAGTAAATGAATAAATTCAATTTTTCTGATTGTTTCTTCGATACATCTGAATTCAAACTGTTGGTGAAAATATAAAATATTTATATCTGTGAAAGTGTAAGAACTAACGTGAGTGATCGTTTTGTATTCCATTCCAACCATTGTAAGGGAAAGAGCTGTAAACGAAGGGTGGTGGTTGCTGGAGTTGCGGATTATGGTTATTTGGCTGTTGGGATGACTGCGAAGGGGGTGGAGGTCCTGGGGGAAGAGGGGGGAGGTCAGAGTCATCATCAAGCGATACGGGAGTTCCAGGTACAGGCGGCTGCTGTGACTGTTGCTTTGCTTGATTATTTTGAGTTGATGCTGTCTGCTGCTGCTGTTGTTGCTGTTGCTGCACCTGTTGCGTGTTAAACGTCTGACCATAACCCGGCATCATTCCTTGGTTGTAGTAAAACATCTGACCTTGAGATCCATACCCTTGGCCATATAATTGCCTGTTATAACATCAACATAAAATTATATTACTTTTAATTAATCAAGGTCTCCAAGTAGAATCAGAAGTATTAATTTAGTTGAAAATCCATAAAAATTTCTGATAACATAGACCAATTTTGTGATATAACTTTGTCTTGCTCAGTGTAAGGACCTTCAGCCTATACAAGAACACAATGCAATAACTGTAAAGAAAATCTATTTCTCGTACGAAAAAATAATCATATTTCAACACCTGCTTGGGTACTTCATTAAGTGTAAAATAATGTACTCCAAAAAACGCGATTCAAATGCGGCAAGTACATTGATTGGAAAAAAAAAATGTTCAGATAGCAACTGACGGCAGTTGAGTTGCTAACGAAAAATATTTTGTACTTTACGTTTCTAATAAAATTCAGCAGTTTCACGGAGTTTTCTATAATTACCGCACCTTCTGCCATCTTAACCTTAGAACACATGTACGGGGTCATAAACAACCCCAGCTAACTTTCAAATTGCATTCTTAAGCTAAAATTTGATATTATTCGTTGGGGACTGTTACTATGATTTAGGTTCACTATCTGGCAGTGAGGTTCAGTCAGTGGTAGCATCAGTTGCTTGCTGGCTATTGCGTAAAGCAATTGAAAAAAACGGCTGGGGTCATTAATGATCCCAATCTAAAGCTGCTGTTGGTGATGTGTGGCAATAAGTGAATTCAACTTTTTTTACTCAAATCAAAATATATGACTTGTTATTACGTAATTTAAGCACCAATAGTCACATATATTATCTAAAACCATATACCGAAGCAATTTTTTCCATGAACTCGATCGCTTTGTAAAAAATGCAAACTTTATTTTTTTTTTTTTTCATCAACTTGCCAGCTCCGTATATAATGTATGATATTTCTTTATCCAGTAAATGGTTCAAAGATACAACTTAGTCATATGCAAGGAGCACCGAGCGACGCATTGTTGCCTTTGCGCTATTGCAGTTAAATGAGTTTTTTTTCCTTGTTTTATTATTATTAATTACATAGTTTTTATATAAAAGAAAATATACGATAACCCTTTACAAACACTTCTTTTGTTATGTTTTTATTAACTTTCTTATTTCCATATTCCATATGTTTTTCCCATTTTCATATCCCGAAATAACCATACTTCTTCAACGGAACATAGGAATAGTAGTTTTTCTTGATAGTCTGATATCATCTTCAAAATCGCGTTTAGTTTGGAAATCGGTTCATTAAAAAAAAGGCGCTAGATTGTGTTAGACGTTTTTGAAAGATGACGTTTTTGCCGTTCTTAGCACTTTTTGGTAGTTGTTTGAATTTTTCACAAACCAAATTTCAATGAAATTGAATTTGTTCTTTACCATTAGTTTCCTTATTAAAAGAAGGAAAAGATTTATGTACTTACAGGTCCCATTGTGGATTTTAGAACAATTTTACAAACAAGAAACGCGTGGGATCAGTATCGACCCCACTCATGAGTTGATGAGTAGAAAAAAAAGATACGTGTGTTCTAGGGTTAAGATAAATTATCATAAGAAAATAATAAGCTCGAGGTTTAATTGATATTGACGGGCAAACTCCGGATGAAATATAACATATCTAAATATACAAATGAATCAGCGGCGGAATCGAAATGTTTGAAGAACGAAAGGCATATGCTGCGGCCATTTTGAAAAATTCACTACGCCTTTAGGGATTTGCGTTGAAAGATTAAATTTGTTAAAAAATATTATTTTTACCCTGCATAGGGCGAATAGAGAGTTGGATGAGTTGGAGGTGGATACTGCCAAGTCATTCCCGTCATCGTTTCCGCGGCTAGTTGCTGTTGCTGCTGCTGGTACTGATGTTGCTGCTTTTGTTGAGACGCTACGGGTTCACTCTCGGACATTCCTCGGTGTAAGATTTCTGCAGCCAAATTATCTGGTTAGCCAATTAATATGAGAATACGACTACTAATTAATTCTTTCTCGATATTCTATATCGTTCATATCTCCTTAAATTCTACACTCAGAATATCTATTCGTCCGCGGTCGACAATTAACGTAAATCTGTGCGATTATGTCACCGAAATACTCGCGATACTGTCAGCCATTACTTGTCTGCAGTCACTATACACTTTCAACCACGGTCTTGTGAGTATCTCCTCTCACCATGTCCTTGCCTTAGAGCATATACTACAGTTCGCGAAAACTGTGGCCGTAGTGATAAGAGAGCTAGAGATATATCCCCGGGTTACGCTGGATACTCCATTGCTCTCACTTTGCATTTGATTGGCTGAGAGGAAACGTACCGGCCAACCAGGATGTAAAACGAGAGAAACAGGCTGTACATAGCATAAGTGCTCTATCTCACTCCTCCGCCATACTTTCTGTACACGCAAGACTACCTCCAGAACAAGTCCAGAACGCCTCCAGCGTCGACTGAAGATATACCTAGAAGACTGATCAAAATACATGAATATGGTGATCTGCGTGGCGTCGATAAAACTACCAATTTGTCCTCAAAATGGAAACCTCCCCACGACTGAAAAATTCGTGTCGTGTCCACTGATCTCTATATAACAGAGATCAGTGGTCGTGTCAGATACCATAATGTCTGTGTACAACCCATGTATCGGACTAACTTGCTGCATTACCTACTTCGTGCTCGAGGGATAAGTGAAGGAATATTGCGTCGTTCACGAAGTTAATTGAGATAGTAATCGGAGATTATTCTGGGTGTAAAATAAGGTTACAACGATTTTTAAGAACGGAGTGTAGTAGTCGAAGTGGTAATTGTCGTCCGCGAGTATCTGAGAACGGAAAAAAGATTTCAGTGTTAATATTTTTCTCAAAGAATCTTACACATTAGTCCAATTGGAAATGGATTAATTTTCGAGGTTCGTTGTGCTTGTGTCGCGGAGTACCAAAGTGGCCGGATACCCCATTTTGCCTTTGTCTCCGGCCGACAAATAGACGGACAGACAACGGGAGAGGGAAAAGAAGGGAAGAGAGATAGAGAGTAAACGACGCTCTGGTAAATGTTGGCGGACCAAAGAGAGTCGCGCATATACTCTATACGGACCAAAAGTTTATTCGGCATCGAATTATCGACTGAATCTCGAAAAAGAGTAAAGAAAATATAACTGTCAGGATTGAAGCGTGGAATAAAGTGCAAAGGTGTGTAACTACTGATACCCAACATCGGGGGACTGACTCTCTTCTAAAAGTTTAACAAACCAAAATAGAAATCGTCGACAATGGAGAAATGTGCTCGCGAAGTTCGTAAGCGGAGATGGCGGCGCAAAACGGTGCACCACCTCTATACGCGTTTTCGTTATTCGGTAATCGGTGGATCGTCCTCGCAAGTACGCAACGACGCGAAAACTCGGAAGAAAAAAACGAATACGGCAGCCGGCAGCGCCGCTACCTCGGGTTGACGTGTCGCGTATGCATATAGTTTCAACTACGTTGAAGAATCCAACCCTCCATTTACCCACCCATCCATCCATCCAGCCAAAAATATTCCACACGCGCTTTCGAAGCATCGATTCGGTCGGATTTGGCTGTCGACGCTGCCGGGTCAGCGCCAGCCACCCTCAGTAATGACGTCATCAAACTGACTGACGTCACGCGCTGAACTATCCGCGCGCGCCCTCGGCTCGATGCATGTGTGTGTGTGTGTGTGTGCGCACGATTGTATACACACATTCGCGAATACACGCGCGCGTTGCCTCGTCCGCATTTGAGAGGGTAAGAATGACTGACCTGTATGAACTTGGTTGCGTCCTCGCGCGTAAGTACGCTGGCTTAATTATCCGCGTTTGAAATCGGCGGTAATTTTCACTTACATTGCCGAATCGGTAAGCTTGAAATGGTATTCGGGGCCAGCGGCGGTTCCGGTGCAGCGTTGTCCGGGCAACGCTCGGGCTTCAAAACTCGTGTTATAAATTGAACGTACGGCAGGTACAGGCAATTTACTTCGCGGATATTTAGCAATACAAATCATTTCTGGTCAACTGAGAGAGAAAGAGAGCAAAGAGACAAATCGCGCAACGATTTGATTTTCGATTGATGAAAGCCTGTACTCCCTTCATAATGTTACGCAATCTATAACTTTTAATATCGCAAGCCAATAAACCCCAAGGACGAGTGGCCCTGGTTTATCTTGACGATGATGATGATGATGATGATGATGATGATGATGATGATGATGATGATGATGATGTATGAGATTAGAACCACCTGCTAGATTCTTACCGTCCTTAAATCATCTTCTCTCAGAATTAACGTGTTCAATAATCTCACAGGAGTTGTTGGATCCTCACTTTTACTACACGCCTCCTTCTCATTACCACATTATCAACAGATTTTGTGGAAAAGTCTACTTAGGTCAGTATTATCACTATCTTTTCATCTTTTTAAATAGTTCCATATATCTATACGTGTGATGCTTTGATATATTCCAAAACTGTTTCTGCAAATCCACAAGTTAACCATTATTTCACATCTTACACTGGCTCCAAGAATTGTATAACTTATTATTTAGTCCTAGGTATAAAGTAATTGTAAAGATCAAATGCAACCAGTGAAAATTCTGTATTTTCTTAACACATTGCATATGGGAAATGTACTTTTATATGTTTTTCAGTCTGTCACTGCAGCATACGTCACATAGAAGTACATATTTACTAGATTTGTGCTAGAGATCGGGTATTGTAAAAATATGATGGACATTGTATATGTGAGCTCCCTAGAAATCCACAAAAAAAGCACCTGCTACATGCATAAGTCTGTGGCCAAATGTACTCAAATGCAATGTGTTGAGACTGCAAATGTTTGTCAGATTCTATCCGGAATTCCTTTTTGTAACAAAATATTATCACATTCCTAGGATTTGGAATTATAGTTGTTTTTAACAAAACTAAAGCCCCCACTGATAATCGGTACCAGTTGAATTAACAATAAATTCTGGTAGACAAAAATTAGAATAAGTAAGGATGCCAACAAATTTTTTTAAGAATATGTGTACCTGACTTGGGCCTACTTGAACTACTCATAACTTGTGGATTAAATTGTTATAGTATTTAATATCCTAGACAGCACACAGATTAGAAAATGCTCCTAGTAACTTATTTTGTTTTTATTTTATTAATAGTTTTCCTGTTATTAATTTTTAGAAATTGCGAATCCTCATGGAGTTTTCTTAAATCTTTCGAGAGCAGAACAGGAACGTACGGCACTCGCGATAAATAGACAGCAAGTTTGTCTCCAGGGGGGGTACAGCTTGGACGGTCTAAAATCATACCTATTTTTAGGAGTTTTTTTTTTTTATTTAAGAAAATGAAAACACTTAAAACAATTTCAGTTTGGGGACTTTGTTATGTATAGTTTCAAGAGCATCTTAACATTTTTTCATTGAAATTGATAACAAAATGGCGGCATAGCACATATAAGTAACTAGCAACTCCGAACTCAAGGGCTTTTGTGGTGACGCATCTCCTGACATCACTATCCAACTTGTAACAGATACAAAAAATTTTTTGATTTAAAAACACCTTTTCAGGTTTGAGATAAATGATACAAAAAACGTCTCAAACATATATGATTATCAACAAAAATTGTTAAAAAATCCTTATATGAAAATTTTGGGATTGATATTCAAAAATCTAGCCACGAATTCGAATCGATAAACAACTTTTAAAGATTGTGTACAAAATTTCAAGTCAATCAGATAAAAATTGACCGAGGAATCTGCGCCACTGAATTGAAAATGTGGTCGTTTGCTACTTATATGCAGCATGTCTCCATTTTGTTATTAATTTCAATTACAAAAACTCTAAAATGTTCGTCAGATTATAAATAATAAAGCCCTTAGACTCAAGTTGCTCTAAGTGTTTTTATTTTCTTTAAAAAAAAAAAATCCTAAAATAAGTATGATTTTAGACCATCCAAGCTGTACCCCTAGCCCCTAGGATCTGGGAGATTGATCCTGTATTATTATTGTGAATTTCATCCTGAAAGTAAATACTTGGTCATCTATGACTGCCCGACATACACAGAGTAGTGGATCTCAGACACTTTTTTTTCAGATGTGTGGTGTTACACGCTTTCATTTGTTCAATATTTTCCACATAAGACATATCAGTATCTGCTAATATTCATCTAGATTAGTTCTCGTAGATCTTTGTGTGAGTCCATTAGAATCTTTCAAGAATTTACAAGAGAGGTTGAAATTTGGTACCTAGGCTCTATAGTGGGACATACAAAGAATCTTTCACTGCGTTTTGGAATGAGCTTGTCGAGAATTACTTGGGAACATTTCGTGCTGTCTGGGACATCACTTGCATTTGCAACAATTAATTTGTCTAATGTTTACTTTGTTGCTATGGTTTATACTTAATTTTGATTCTAGCTGAGATGTCGCGTGATTATGACAGCAGGAGAAGAGGTGGCAACGGTAGCGGATCGAGCAAGATGCGAATGGACACAAATGTCTCACAGTCCAGACCACACGGGGAAAGTTCTGGCAAGCGTAGAGAACTTGACAATATGATGAGAAAAGCTAGGGAGTCCCAGTCAAGTTATTGGAATAAGAAGCTGCTAGAAGTTGAAGAGCGGGATCCGAACAGGTGGCGTCACAGCGGGTACAAAGAGCTCTACATCGGTGGGACTACTGGTGGCGAGCCAAGCAGAGGAAATCCACGTAGCCCTCGGAGTCCAAGACCCCGCAGTCCTCACAGCCCTCGTCCTCGCAGCCCCAGGCCTCGGAGCCCTAGGTCACCACGCGAGAGAACTTCTCACGCTAATCGAACACGTGTAGCGCGCAGTCCAAGCTCGGGAAGCACATGTTCCGATCGATCGTGCTCAGTTTGCTCTCCCAAAGAGCGTCGCCGCGTTGCGCCACCGTCACGCTCGCGTTCTAGATCCTTTTCTGCATCCAGATCAAGGCCACACGTCAAAGAAATTCCAGCTTCTAGCTCTAGGGTACCTGCTCCAAGGGCTAGACCCCGGTCACCTCCTTTACCACGACCGCGTACTCCACCACCAGCTCCTCAGCCCCCACCGAGCAGGCATCACAAAGAGTATAAGCAGGGTAAAGAGAAGGAGGCCAAGGCCCGACGCAAGGAGAAACATCACAGCAGAGTCCTAGATGACCCGCGAGTTCCAGATCCTATACCATTGGTATGGAATGTGCATATTTGTTGAGTCTGGTAGAATGAAACTTTCACAGTATCGGAAAATTGTAATTGAAACCCAAAGATTTCTAGTCACCACGAAGATCTGAGAATAAATAAATTATCAAGAAATTTAGTAAAGATCTCGAATATTAGGGACTCCCATATATTTGGAATTTCTTAAAATATAAACTTCAGTTCATCAGAATTTGTTATAATCATCATTAGTTTGTTATTGAGCTTTATCTGGACACGGAAGAGAATACCCAAGGATTTTCAGAAAACTACATCATTTCCAAAAATATTTTATAATTCTAGAACATAAATAAAATGCCAGCATAAATCTACATTCAAAGAAAACTGACTTTCTATATTGAACTTCTACAAATGTGATATGAAAACTTGGATATGAATTTTTCTATAGTTCCATTTTGAAACAGGCATTGTATTCAAGCATTTTTTCTAAATCTTAGTTTCCAAACAGATTTGAAATTAGTGAATTTTCATAGTGACATTGAAACAAGCAACTTTTGTCTAGATGCGTAAACCGGTTAAAGTTGAGAAGATGCATCCTAATCACCCTCCACCACAATCCATTCAATCTGGACATCCGCCACTGGATTCATCGGCTAGTGATGATAGCGACAGTTCTTCTAATACTTCACATGTCGGACCTCCAAGAATGACGTTGTCTGAAAGGTACAGTAATGAAGTTATTTTAATACATAAACTTCTTATTGAATCTAAAATCCAGCAACTGGTTAAAGACATGGGTGAAACATTGCAGGAAATAGAATAGTACAGTTTTTGGATGATTGAGAAAAACTTCGCAAAGTAGTTTCAAACTCGAGGTGTAATTAAGTCTGAGAATAATTTTGATTGTTTAACAATTCTATTTACAATGGCGATAGCAAAGGAATAAAATTGTGAGCTGAATTCTTTTTTAAAGTGTCGAGATTTATATGTAGAATATCTCAATTATTGTTGGGTAAATCTGATAAAGACTTATCTAAATTAATCATATTGAGAAAAACCGTTATTTCGCAATTTCAGAATTTTCTAAAACTTGGTAAACAGTAATAATGTAAGACATACTCATATTTTGAAAATTAAGCTCCTTCAATGTCATTCTAAAATTGGAAAATAGTGAATTTTTTTTTGTTACTTCGTTACAATAACGTTACTAAGTTCACCCTCCTCTAAATTACTCGTTTTAGTAACATAAAAATGTTTAAGCCATTTATTAGGTACTTTCGAATTATCAGTTCTATAGCACTTTTAAAAGTATTTTATTTTATGTACTGTACGATAGCATGAGTCTAATGTACCAGTTAATACGATTCCATATTTCATTCAACCCTTGAAACTAACGTAAGAGCCAAAAGTTCCCTTTGATTCAGGAAAATATATGTACTAATGCAACAAATGTTTTTCAGGTTTGGTAAAATGGCACAATGGAGCGTAGATAGAAGAGATATGGAGAATATGCGCATAACGAAGGATGGTGAGAACGCCATGAAAGTGGTAATAGAGGGAGAAGAAAGAATCGCTCGGCTGGGCTACGACTCACCTCCACCAGGACATTATCCAGAATCTCTTTTGGCCCAGGGGCCACGTGGTCTTGAATCATGGGACGATGTACGTGTTAGGTACGATTACTACAAGGCTCGTGGTTACCTGAGAGATCTGACGCTCGATGATTACGTTAAATGGGAAGAATGGTGGTACAAGTACCAGGAATGGCTGGAAGCTGAACGATATTACGAGCAATGGGCTACGAACCGCCCTTCCGGTGGAGGTCGTAAGAGACGTGGACGCCGCAACAACAATGCTCACTAGCCAGAGTAATTTCGAACACGTTAACGACAAGTCGACTTTCTCGTGAACAATATCATTGTTGAATACTTATACATTATTTACTATACATATAAACACTCATCGTAAATGCATTATTATCAGTATAGGTATATCATGTATGTACAAGCTCTATATTACGATTAAATATTATCATGGTCACGTTGCGTCTTATTTTTCTTTATGTGTTCAAATTGTTTTACAACTACTACGTCGAAAATCATTTTGCGTTACGCAGATTAATTTTCGTCAAGTTTCATTTCCTGAAAGATCGGCAGCCCCTCCACCATCTACTTTTTGGGACAATGATCCATTTCCGAAGGTGTAAATAAATGATTCATATTGAAACGTTTTCATAAGCTTGTTATTCATAACTTTGCGAGGAAAATCTCAATAAAATTTTGATTATATTGAAGTTGTGACTGAAAATTCGCTAAGGTGGTTTCTGGTTCGTAGTTCCTATGCCAGAAAGTAACATTTACGCACCGAATTGAGTACAGTTGTTGGGAGAATATTTTGCAACTTTTGAGCTCATGGATTTCCTTCAAAATTCGAGGATTTTGAACGTGCTGGAGATTTTATTTTCACATGCATATCGATTGCCTTGACTGCGCGTCAAATACTTTTTTAAATACGAGGCAATTTTTGCCAGGCCCTATTGTTAGATGCACGTACCCTAAGTATACATGAAGAATAGTGATATGCATATCGCACGAACTACACAGGTATTGCTGTGTATACACTTCTAGAGAATATGTTGTAAAAGCTACAATCAAATTTGGCATTTGCCGAAAGATTGAGAAATGGCAAGACCTACTGTACTTATGTCAGGCTGATCAATAGACGTCTTGTATGAGTTCATAAAAAATCTTAAAAATTTGTTATCTACAGACTAATTTCATTGGACTCGCTAAAGTAAATTTCGCAGATCTCGCTATTTTTTTTTATTCTGTGGTTAAATTATCAAACATTTACTATAGCTTCCACGATAAATTGTGCTCTATATATACTGTACATTAGTCAAATAATTGTGCGACTTCATTTAAAACTTACGAAGAACATAAGAAAATGAAGTCAAATCCTTACTATTGATAACATATTTATTCAAATTGAATTAATTATGTATGCTCGTTCTTACACCACTAAGAGTGGTAGAGCATCCGCCGCTTTTTTGTATCGTATCGCCAGTATGTAAGCCTTTTTTACGGAATAGAATTACAAGATCGATCTTCTTCGTAAATTTTACGGATAATGTTTCTATATTGTATAGTCAATCACTCTTGCCAAGCATTCCTTCCTCATGTATACGTAGTGTGTTCCGCATTTTGTCTGTTAATATCATTCGATGATTGTTTATATTATGGATAAAATATGATCGAAGATTTAATTTTATTATCGATGGAAATGGCTCCCTGATCTTTCTTTTCTATCTATTCACCAGACGCTCCCTGCACTCGCACGAGGACCCATGTCTGACCTCCTATATTTTGGCAACCACATGTGATTAAAAATTATCCACTCATAATCGTTTATGGGTCGTTTGTAGGTCTTTCATGGCGCCTTCCCGGCAAATGATAGTCGAACGTTTACTTATGAAATTTAAAACCAGTTTATCTAGAGAATTTAGGTATTCTTACATTCTTTTCAAGCCCGATAGTGCGTAGGCGGTTTGTGCTAACCCTTGGAATATACAACTACTGTGAAATTTCTCAGTCCATTTTTGGGCGATTTGGAATATTGCCGGAATCAATTCTTTAATGTACTAGATCGACGTAATTTTGCGAGCGGAATCAATTGCGCGCAATCTAGAGTCACTGCGAGTAGTGCATCAAACACGGTAGCTAACAAAACGAAGAAATTTTTCAGTATTTCGTGGTATTTCCTCAACTGTTGGTAGCACCCCATCTACCCTGATTAGATATGGGGTATTCCATGACAGATCGTCGTGACCAAAAGTCTGACCCTTTCAGAATTAGTTTAAACTTTGTGAAAGCTTTTTGTCACTTGTCGAGATTATTAGAGATTTTTTTTAGATAATTATTCGACGAGGTTTAGATGTCAATATTTTATATGATATATGCAGAAATCGAGAATTTCCGAATTTCAATTAAATATAACTTTTGAAAATTATTAATCATATAAAAAAAGTTTCAGTTTTGAACGAAAACTAATATTTTTGCAATTTTTAAGACCTTTCAGCGGCCTCGATAAATTTTTTCATATTTTGGGGTCAAAGTTCACTTAAAACTGGAACTTTTTTATGTGCATATTTTTGTTATGTAATCAATAGTTTTCGAGTTATACTTAATTAATTGAACTTCGGATATCCTCAATTTCCGAATATATTACATCGAATGCTAACGTCTAAACGTCGTCGAATAATTAGTAGCTAAGCACTATTTGACGTTTTTCTTTTTTTTTCAAAGAGTATACTTATACCTACGGTGTACTAAAATTAGTAATACACAAAATAAATATACCTACAGAGGAATCTCGATTATCCGAACCTCGATCATCCGAACCCTCAATTATCCGAACGATGGCGCGAAAGACACATTGTTGCTCGCTGCCACCGCCGTGAGCAACAATGTATCTGCGAGAATCGCGGGCATGCAAAACGCGTTACACCCGTTCGTCAATATAAAATTGACGATTTTATAAAAAAAAAATATAAAAAAGGCATTCGACTTTTTTCAGGTGTTTAAAATACTTCTGATTTCTCTTTTCTTTCATTCATTCAAAAAAACTAATACTACCGTAGCAGCGGGTAGGTGTGTGGGGATTTCGAGACACTCTCGGTCCTTCACGCTCGAGCCTCTGACTCTCACTGCTCTCTCGTGTCTCGACTAACCCAGGGTAAACTTTAGGAATAAAGTCAGGTACCTTACCCCCCCCCCCCCCCCCCCCCTCCTGCTACATTACAAAGATCGGAACTCAATATCAATACTCGTGTGGTCTAAATCAAAACAAAAGTAGTACGACATGGTACGACAGTTACGAGCGTCAAGCGCTGAGGCTGCCGGCTTCTTGCGCCGACATATACCTATATACACACACACACACATATATATGAATATATTTCAACGTTAATATGTATGTCAAATTTTGTACTGTTTTTATGTAAAAAGGTGTTGTTTATGATCTCGTCCCAAAAAACCCACGTTTCGATTGTCCGAACTTTTGGTTATCCGAACTAGTCTCGGTCCCAATTGGTTCGGATAATCGAGGTTCTACTGCATACATTTATGTATTGATAAGAAACTGACAACGATAGATAATCCAGGATACACATTTAATGTAATTTCAATATTCATGTTAATAAACAACTGATTAATTGAGACTGGATCTACTTTGATTTCAAAACAAATTTTGAATATGCAAGTTTTGCACCGCGTGGGTGATCGATATGAGAGATCATAAAATAAAAAATATATTGAGTAGTGGGTACAATATACGGTTACAATCATAACATTTAAAAATTTTTATGCATCATCAGTGATACATGTTAATATCATTCAAAAATGCGATAATTTTTGCTCACATACGGTAAAATTTCATCCCTGGTATGATATGCGCCATCTTTAAGGCTGCTAGACTGATCAACCGATGCGATTCATGCACTGCGGTGTGTTTTGACATTGAAGTGACAAGTTGGGTACTCGGCGCTCGTCCAATTGAATATCTCGAAAAAACACCACCTGTCTTATTAATTATTCCAGCAATATGGTAATTGCCATAGGATTCGAAGGGAGTGCCAATAAATTAGGCATTGGAATAATCCGCGACAATGATATTCTCTCTAATGTTCGACACACTTACATCACAGCACCAGGGGAAGGTAAACTAACCTGCTTAAACTAGCTTCTCTTACACACCTTTTAAGATGATATAATATTCACACGTTACGACAAATACGTGTATGAGCTTTCTCACAGTAGGCAAAATCTTACTCAATGATATTCAAAATCGAGATAACGCGTAGAAATTTCAATATCTTCTTTGAATTATGAATACTCGAAATCTAAACATATTTCTGTAACGATTTTTCTCGTTTATTACGTCGTAATTCGAATTGATTTCTTTTAGTAAATTTTAATAAATATTTGCAAATCTACCTTGACTACAAATTTGTGCTTTAAGTATTGTACGAGGCAAGCATACGAAGCAATTGAGTGTTAATTTTACACCAAAGATTTCTAACTTGCTAACATTGATTTACACCATACAAAGTTGAGTTCAGTGGTTGAGATAGGTTCTGCAAGAAAATTTGATATCCGTGCCGTCTATGTATAAATGCAGGAAGTCTTGAAATTTCACATACATTTTGACGTCCTATTAAAACTATTCTACTGTTTCCTAACTCAGGTTTCCTGCCGCGAGAAACAGCGCAGCATCATCGCCAGCATGTTTTAGAAACGTTAAAATGCGCCCTTAAGGATGCAAGTCTTACCATGAAAGATATTGATGTAGTTTGCTACACGAAAGGACCTGGAATGGGAGCACCTTTAACAGCAGTTGCGCTAGTGGCAAGGAGTGTTGCGCAGCTTTACAACAAGCCTATAGTAGCAGTGAATCACTGCATAGGGCACATAGAAATGGGGAGATTAATAACGAAAAGCAAAGATCCAACAGTACTGTATGTTTCGGGAGGAAACACTCAGGTCATAGCATACTCTAGACAGCGTTACAGAATTTTTGGTGAAACAATTGACATCGCTGTGGGAAATTGCCTTGATCGTTTTGCAAGGCTTTTAAAACTGTCCAATGATCCTAGCCCAGGATACAACATAGAACAACTTTCCAAAGAGTAAATAACTAATTGATTATTTCTGCTTGGTTATCTACTTCAGGAAATATGCTATGCATTTCTAGAATTGTTCGAAATCTGGTAGCTGTTCAAGCAAAGTACAGTTTTGGATAATTCTTTACAATCAGTGGCACTGCAGAAATAAAAGATCAATAGCACTTTCAATCGACTATAGCATTTCACATTGTGTTATATAATAACGATTCACAAGATACTTCGTAACCTACTCTGTTTAATTACATTTTTTGATTAAATTCTTCGACATTCATACACTGGAAGGTCCAACGGGTTTGCAACCAAAAAATTCACTTGCCAACACTTTTGCAAATTTGGTTAGTCAATTTTTTTATAAGCTTCAATGACAAAAGTCCGTATTTCCAAAAAACTATGTACATGAGCATATGCGGAATTTATGTTTCAAATTTGCGTATGCATTTTTTTCTCTACGAGTACTATGCATGCCTAGTAACTCAAGATTGAGAATTTCTGACACATCTCTGCTAATTATGACACTTTTCTTCATTCATTTAATGAATGCCATTTTCTATTTCAACAGAGGTCAAAAACTGGCGCCACTGCCATATACAGTCAAAGGAATGGACGTGTCATTTTCTGGTATCTTGAGTCACATTGAAGAACGACTACCCAAATGGTTGAAGAATGGCGAATATACAAACGCAGATCTATGCTTTTCTTTACAAGAAACTTTATTTGCAATGTTGATAGAAATAACAGGTAATTAAATAAGCTGACAAGAAAAAAATGCATTAACTTTTTAACTTGACATCAAACCGTTTATTTTGTTTATCTAACAGAACGAGCTATGGCACACACAGGATCGCACGAAGTTCTTATAGTTGGTGGTGTCGGTTGTAATTTAAGACTGCAGAAAATGATGGCTGAGATGTGTGAGGAAAGAAACGCTACCCTTTATGCAACTGACGAACGATTTTGTATTGACAATGGAGTGATGATAGCTGTTGCCGGTTTATCACAATTCAACACGAGTGGTCCCACACCCTGGCATCAAACCACCTGCGTTCAACGATACAGAACAGATGCTGTGCATGTAGCTTGGCGAATTTGAGTCTTGAGGCGTAAGAACGAAATATTACATAATTGGATGTGTGGTAGGGGCGTGGCCTACATCTCGCTGTCAGGTGGAGAAAATTAAAATTGATGCCAGTAGGGTCAGTGAGAGGCTCTATTGGCTGGTTCTATCAGAATGACCTCACTGTTGATGGTTCAAGCGCTGTCCGCAGTTTGGCGTAGCAGACTATCACAGATGCCAATGTTATGAACTTTTCAATTTAGTAGCCATAAAGTACGCCAGTATGGTTGCATTTTGCTGCCATAAAATTGAACCTTATACAGAGACGTGTTCAATTGAGCACAAGTTCAACTGTAGGGTCGGAAAACGCGACCATAATGGCGTATCTTACGGCTTTTACATAAAAAAAATAATGTTCACACCAAAGCCATACAACTTTCTGGCTTTGGTTCAAAAACTACTATTGCATGAGAATTTCAAGAATAAAATGAGCAACTTATATGTATAGTATATACAGGGTGAGTTTTCTCCGGGGTCTGATCTGGGAGGAGCTTGGATGTGCTGAGAGTCCGACTTCTATTCATACTCGTCCGCTTCAAAATAATAGTGTGTGATTATAGAGCAGATACGCTTATCTCTAAATCTGTTTACGTCCACACGTATAGCACACATCCGAAATACAATCTACTCACATGAGGGATTGTTTTGATAGCGGGATACAAGCATTGACACAGGACGAGTATGAATAGAAGAAGGCGGACTCTCACATATCCAAGCTCCTCCTAGATCAGACCCCGGAGAAAACTCACCCTGTATATAACGCAAGTAAGTTTGCTTTGATAAACAATTGGATCAATACCTGTACATTTGTATATAATGTGTGACAAACATACATAGATATCCACGTTTATTCACGAATTCTGTACCTAATATATTATATTTATAATAAAATATACATTTATGTACATGATACAGCAAAAACTTCATAGCGGTGACAAGACAGATAAATATCAAATTTCCAGACTTCCTGCCGTATTTTTTATGCTTTCTGTACACAGGCCAGCATTCAGTTTTGTTTGATTGCCATTATCTTATTAAATAATAGTCTACAATACTGTACTGACATGTGGTACAGAATTATTTGTTAAATTTGTCAAAAACAAGTTGAATATTGAAGGTGAAGACTTTTGAAAAAGACATCTTACGTTTGGAGTACCATAATTCCCTGTCTTCCTCATCTGTCACCAGCCTGAATATTATTACTGACACTTAATGTTCATATGATATTGGTACACATAAATACGTGTAAGTGATATATCGTTTAAAATCATTGTGTATTTTTCTAGATTCATTCAAACTGTCCAATATAAGTAGGTATTTACCAGGAAGTGAACGAGACAAGTTTTCCGAGATCCGTTCCAAATTGCTACCTTCTTTGATGTTAATATAAAGCAATACGCATATTTTCTAAATCAGATTGATTCATTAAATCGAAAGTTTGTTTTAACAATTGAAAATGCAATGACAAGATTGCATTTAATTTTTCACAATTGACAAGCAGCGATTAACAAAATCTCAATGCTAAGCTTCATTTTAGTAATCATTCGACAAACATAAATACTAATTATACTGATCCGTGTATAACTTCTTACTTAATTATGCAGAGCCCCCCCACCCCCACTCACTCACAATAAGTAGCCAGCGGTTACCCTGACCCTGTTATTTGAGCATTATTGTATTTATTAAATGTGCTTTACCATCAGAGTGAAGAAAGGAACTATCTTTTGTTGGAAGTACTGTAGTGCAGAATTCTCTAGTTCCAGAAACTTACTTTGCAAGCACTCGAGCAAAAACTGGTAGGTATATTATTAAATTTGATATAATTAATTTTATCAACATATAACAGGTCAACATTGAGATATTCCCATAAATCTTAATTATCTTCAAATAACAAATTGTACCACCATTTACCATGGAAAACTAATCAGGCAACTTCGAAATAATGTTTTCATACTGCATTAAATTAACTCTATCATTTTTAAAGTTGAGAAAGTAGAAAAAAAACTATCTATCTTCAGAAATATATATCGTATACACGAATATATACATGCATATGTGTATGTATATAGGGTGATCTAGAAATATTGCCCCATAAGCTACCGTTGTATTCTTCATGAAAATTTGCGACTATAATGATATTTCTCATAGTAAATTTGTTATTTGTAAATTACTGTTTGAAATTGGCCAATTCGATAGCACTTGATGGCTCAGGGCAGCTGCTGAGTGCACAACAAATAAATGGGGTTTCGCCAGCCCTAGCAATCCTATTCTGAGCCATTAAATGCTACTGGATTGGCTAATGTGAAGTGGTTGTAATTTATAAAGAATAAATTTTCTATAAAAAAGTAAAAAATTTTTTAACCTCAGATTTTCACAAGGAACACATGGGTAGCCTATGGGGCGATAGTCCGGTGTCATCCTGTACATAGTATGTTTCATTTACTCCCAGTTTCTTGGTATACTTGTACACTCACTCTTCATAAAATATACAGATGTAAACTTGGTTTAATTAGGTATACACCTTGATTACTGGCCGAGAGGCTGGCCACGTCCCCATTGATAACCACCATACATATTTCTGCCCGGTCTCTGTGGTTCCCTTTGTGAAGGAGCGGTTCCAAACCCTCTGAGTCTTGAAGGAGGGAAATAAGCCTCGAGAAATTGAGGTGTGGCCAATAAATCTGGACCTCCGAATTCTTGAGGGTATTTAAACTTCAGGAAGAAGTACAAATGTCCCACTAGAATACCAACCAGTTCCAACATTCCACCGCCAGATATCACAAGATTGAAAGCAAAGAGAACCCATGGCAGATACATTGCTTTAAACTGCGTCCCTGTAATGACAATATCACATTGTTTTCTGTGTTTCTTGTTTTTTTATTTAAACTCCACATTAAAATAAGTAAATCGGGACAGTAGGTGAATAACACAAGATAATAGGTCATACATTTCTGTGACAAAACACGGCAGAAATCCTGCTCGATATTGTAGTATGAATAAATAGTGAATGTAGCTTTTATTTACAAGTATGCTATCTGATAAAGAAAAGAGTGAAAATTTTATTATCACTTTGATAGATACTACAAGTTTTTGCTTAAGATTTTTGCTTGTTTCATGCTTTGATAATGAAATTATTTATAAAATAAAAAAAATTCATTTGAATCGCCCAATTGTCCAATCTTTACTACGACAAAACTGTTTTTTTTTTTATGCAGCATATTTCGAAAATCAAACAAATAGGGTTTTAGAATTCCCAATGCAATCAATTGTTTTAAGAATGATGAAAATCAAAAAAATCAATAGACTATTGACCCATTACGCTAACTTTTACACCTGTGGACTTTCAAAATATGGGAACAATTCAAATTGGGTTTTGGATATTTGGATATTTTTTTTTAGGCATTTTGTAAACCATTCAACCAACTGCAGTAGCTAAATATTTTGCCATTACGTTTGTTACATTAACACAGCAAACTAGAATATCATTATTCTACAGGGAATGTGTTGGGTAACTTATGGAATAAATTGGTGTACGATTACAGCTAACCTTGCCGATCAATATTAAGTAAAACAAGTTTGAAAATAAGGAGCGACATTAAGTCTTATGCATCTATTTTCTTACCAAACCAAAAATTGACAATAGTGTCTCGGTTGAGATGACACCATATGTAGAGTACACTGAGTACCATAGGGTCCATGAGAAGTGGGAATTCTCCAAAGAGTCCAGCGATGACACAGCAAACCCAGTTAAACAGAAGCATGTAGAAATAATCAGCTGGTCGTCCATCATACTCGCCACGTTCGAGCCTTACAGAATAGTTGTAGATGAAATAACAGTTGATCATAAAGTGAAACCCAGTTGTTGGTCCAAGGGGATAATAAAATACGCTGGTAACGGCTCTCCATATCTCGAATTTGTGAACGAATGGAATGTAGAATAAAACGAGTCGTTCCGGACTGAAAATACCGAATCTTCCCAAAAGAGAGCATCCCACGGATAAAAGAAGCCACCATCTAGTAAATAATGGCTGGGCATTGAACCACTCTCTCAGTTCTGACATTTTTGCACCGTATTATCTATTCAACCACTTTTTGATGTACGGCACAAATCCAAAAACCGCGACGATTGTGTATTAAACCGTCAGATGACAAAATCCACCACTTCGCTGCCGACAACGATTACTCCGAAATTGCAGCATTGGCTAATGCATAAGACACGGTTGATCTAAACTATACCAAGAGAAGAAACCTACTTGTTTTCCATGCCTTAAGTGATGATGAAAGAAATGGTGCGTTCCGAAATTAGCTCCCAGTGCTGCCAACAACCATTTATCTCCTTTGCGCTTCCAAGTTCGTGAGTAGCTCTGCTTCTAAAGCATGTACTGCCGTTTTCCACTTATAGCGTTTTCCACTGGTTGCACTGAGTGTGAACTGAGAGCGTACTACCGGTAGATTTGTATTTCCAGCGTGTTCCACTGGCAGCTCGGGTGCGTGAATTTAGCACTGAGTGCGTAAAATATTGCCCTGAAATCGGGAGTCGGTGTCAAAGCAGTGCAATTATGGCTGCCGATCGTGAAAGAGTCTAAGTAGATGCTGTGACAGCAACTCTTTTATTAGATCTAATTTCATCTTCGTCTAGCAGTGATGATGGACTTGCTGGAGCCGAAAGATAGAGGAGAGATTCCCAAAATTTTAAGTTTCATAGGAGTAATCCACAGCATGTCCGATATCGAAGTATGGAAACACATTTTTTCAGCTTTTAGAGGTTAACTGCTAGGTATATTTCAGGAGATTGGGACAACTTGACTTGCTACTTATTAATTTTTATCTTTTCAGTGGAATTGTCCATTTTTTTTGCCCTTGTATGCTCGTGCCTAACATTTATGACATTTATTTACAAACAAAAAATTACCGTTGCGTTTGTTCAATTGGTTTCTTTATCACTTGCTTGAAAAAACTGATAGTCGCGCAGTCGGTCGAGTAACGTCACATTATTTGTGATTTAGGAGAAATTATGATCTAGTCTGCCTTTATACGTTTTACGGCGTTCCACTCAGAAGGTTTGCCCCGATGCCGGGCGACGCATGCACGGAACGAGTGCCCCCTGTTCGAACCAGTGCGCACTCAGTGCAACCAGTGGAAAACGCTAATAGAGATCAGTAGAGTCGGCCAATCGGATCCTGCGAGACAAAGAAAGGATGTAGCATTACTACTTCTCTCTCTATATCGTTTTCCGCTCATACGGAAGAGTGTACCAGGGCTTCCTTCATGTCTATAGGTATTTCTAGGGCCAAGGTAGAGCCAGTGAAAAACGCTGTAGGTATGCATCTTAAAAATATAATTAAAATTTTTATGATAATGATGATGATGACGGTATTTGTATATTGGCACAATGCCGTAAGGGACATAGCCAACAGCAAAAAAGAAGGAAGAAAAATAAGAATATTTAAAAACGTTATCTGACGTTGTGGCTGAATATCGAGCTAGATATTTTTTGAAACAAGTTACTGTGTGTACAATGGCGTCTGTCATATGAGTTTGAAGCCGCGCTTGAAGCCGCGGGTCGATCAAGAAAGAGGCAGTGTGAGTGGTGCGTGGGGCGTGACCGTTCGGCTGATACATTAACCGGATTAAAAATGACGCTATGTATTAAAATCGGACTGTCGAAAATCTGAAAAGATGAGATAGACTCCGGTTCATAGGGAGAATAAAAAGAATCAAATTTGAAACCATAAATCGGAGGTGAAAATGACACTCTACGAATCTGAGAACACTAAATTACTTTGCGGCGCTATACTCTAAAATTACCTTAAACGCTGATTAATCTACAGTCGGGCTCTATCTTAGAATCCAGTTGAATTTTGCTTTTTTAATGTCGTATTCGACACTCTAAACGGCAGTAACATTTGCAAAGTTATTGATGACATTCTTCACAGATCACACTTTGGAGTAAGAAAATTTCTAAATGATATCACCGCGATTTAAAATAACAGTTTCATAAAAATCCCATTGCCAGAGCGACCTGATCAAATGCGCTTAAAGTCATCTTCTATCTAATTTTTTATATAATACAATCATCCAAGATACATCCAAGATGAGTGGAAAGTATCTAGAGATTTACACTGGGTGCTTCATGGCTTGGATTTACCTGCAAGCATCTTGGACTATTCTGACTAGCATCTTTTATCAATTCTCTGTGCCATGGGCAATATGGGCTGCGTTGGTTCTCACTATCAGTCTACAGGTGGCCAGAATTCCACCTCCGAGTTCAGAGGTGGTCAGAGAAGTATTAGGCGTCGATCCTTTGACGGAAGCCAAGGATGAACAAGGAGGTGATAGTCACGGTACCTCGGATCATCTGTATTGCATGAGAGTAGTCGGACATCGTGGGGCAGCTTTTGATTATCCAGAAAACAGCCTCAACGCTTTTCGAAATGTAAAAACTAACATACTAACACTGCAATTTTTTTTTTATTTATAATATCATCGTTGTTAACTGTTTTCAGTTCATGGTTATGAGATTTTCCTGTTTTAGTGCAAAAACAGAGGGTGCAGTGCAGTTGAATTTGATTTGGCATTAACTAAAGATGGTGTCCCAATTATATTTCATGACCTTACTATAGAGAGACTGACAGGGAAGTCGGGAACTGTTAAAGAAATGACTTGGAATCAGTTGAAGGAATTAGACATCAGTCGAAATCATCCTCTGAGGTATATTTCAGCATTTAGACAGTCTGAAATTCAAAAGTCATTCCTATATTACAATTTTTGTCAATGAAGAAACTCAAACTTTATGCACACAGTTGCATATGTTAGCAAAAGAAGAAGAGAAACGTAGTTATACAAAGATGCAAGCATTTTCATCACCGAGCTCTTAATTACCGCATTCCTGAAAGATATCATTTCTTTTGCAATTTCAAATACTCCATGTAATTCCCGTAATTTCATTTCAGAGAAAAGTTTATTGGAGAGGATAAAATTGCTTTACTAGAAGATGTGCTGACCGAATGCATCCGTAATGATCTGCGAATGTTTATCGATATCAAAGAAAAGAGCCTTGAAATAGTACAAGTCATTCTGGATGCATATAACAAGCATCCCAGTCTTTTCAAAAGAGCTGTAGTAACCAGTTTCAATCCAATCATTATTTACTTGGTGCGTAAGATTGGAATTATCGATTATTTATCACAAATGAATATGAATTAATTGACAACAAATGTGGTCGTTAGCTAACAACCGAATAAATATGAATAACAAGGAATCATTTTGGGTATGCAGTTTGCTTTAATGTCTCGTGTCAAGAAATCTTGGGTCTTAGGAATTACCAATACTTTTGTATCGTATTATTATTCCATTGCCGGATAATAATATTAAAGTGAAACGTATTCTTATTCTTGTATAAATGATAAATATTGTGTGGAACTAGACGTGTAATAAAATTCAATATTTTTTGCAGATCAGAAGAAAAAATCCAAAAATCGTGTGCAGTATAGCCTGGAGGCCTCAACTCATATCGCGAAAATCATATCAAGGTTTGGAAGGTCCGGGTCTACCGCGCTTCTCTAATCCCTTCAAACATGCATTGGCTGCTATTCTAGACTGTCTACATGGCTGGGCTTTGTCACGGTTCACTTATCATTTACTGGGCCTGTCTGCAATATTGTTGCATAAAGACATCGTCACCCCGTAAGTGAATTTTTCCTTTGGTGATAAATTAAAAAAAACGCTAAAAAATGTATGCTACATGCAAAAACTTGATTGGGTGATGTTGAAAAATTTGATTTTGTCTTTTCTTAACTACTCAGGGAAGTGGTGAGGAAATGGAACGTGCGTGGTGTTCGGGTGATTGTTTGGAACGTGAATCTACCCTCAGAAAAGCTTCATTATTCTAGACTCCTCAAGGTGACATATTTGACGGATACTTTGATAGGAGAAAAAAGTGCGTGATGAAGCCTTTACCAAATTACTGTACGATAATACTAAATGATAAATTTGTATGATATGAAAGATCTGATTATAGATCTGGCAGCTACCCAAGCTAGCAACAATTTGAGGTATTTTCAAGTATGTAATAATATTTGTTATTTTGTAACCACTTGCATTTCAACAATCAGTATTATACAACTCGACATTATTTTCATAGCATATACATATATATATCTGCATATGTATATATATATATATATTTAGATCTATGATACTGCATTAGTCCATATTATTTATATTTAAAGCTTTCTTTTTATACACGTGCATAAATTCAGCAAAGACAAAAAAATATCCGAGAGTGCTGGCACTGGAATATCTAATCAAACAATAGATTCTAAATTAAGAATTACCATTTCAAGTACAATTTTAATTTTGAAATTCTTAAGTATTTTAGAATTGAAATGTTTATGAAATAAACTCTAGCCCCGTTTATGCTGCTAAACTTTTTTTTACAAATCTATTTATATTTTATATTGACTCTTGTCATCAAGTTATTTAATCACTCAGAGAGCTTGAATGATGATGTATACATGCCATGTTGATATCAAAGGTAACATAGTATGAAATATAAGCTATCCAGCAGAAAAATAATTGTTTCTCATTCCAGTCTCTACCTCTCTCTACCTTACTATTAGATCTGAGCTTATCAAAACATCACAAACAATGGCAAGTATAAAATTCATGAAGTTTGGGCTCCCAAACGACTGACGAATATTTATAATGTATAAAAATAAAAACCAACTTTGTTAGAATGCCTTAATCTTACTTACACAGCTTAAATGTTGAATTAAATTCTACTTAAACTCCGTTTCTAACAGACAAATATTGAAAAAAAAACATAATAGAGCATGACGCGCATCTTTTCTCATCAATTTGTCGGTTCGTAAAATTCTACTCAAATCGTCATTAAATTTGGACTGACTTAATTCATTTCTATCCAGGATCTAGCCTCGGCGAAGTAATCAATAATTACACTTGACTTGTATCGGCGTTCTTGGAACCACGAACTATGTGAGAACAGGAACAGGCACACTGCGTTATGACCGGATACTCAACAGGCCTCCACTTGCATTCGCCTTCCCTTATACAGTGCCACCTAAGGAACTTTTTGTAGTTCGTATTGGAAGGGCGGCATTTCATGCCAGGAGGAACGCTGCAGGAAATTCCCTTCCCCTGCGAGCACCTTCCCTGTTTCAACCAACGAGGCCAAAATCTTATTCCAAGATCTTTCCACCTCCATTGGACCGGACAAGATGTATACGCCCACAGTAACCGCCTCAGCTTCCTCTTCAGCTTCTCGGAAACGCGAGTCCTCAGTCGCGACCCATCAGGCAATCTCACGTAGCTAAGAAATAATGGTCTTCTACTTTTACATTGAATTTCGAATCTTTACATAAAAGTAATTCTTGTTTAAGTCGAAAAGGTTTGAAATTCGACTCTGATTAGATTTGATTCAATAACTTTTTTTGAGTTACTGTTTGTTAGAGTGAAGCTATGTGACATTGTTTTATTTTTATGCGCTTTTTTATTACGCCTAATTAACTATTAGAAATTGCTAAGAATTACCACTTGAAAACTTATGACACTTTTAACTTTCCTTTTATCTGTTTTCAGAGAAAAAAAGGAAGTTATTGTAATCACCCAGAGAATGAAATATTGCGTTTTCACCAAATCTCGACGAATTTTCGGATGAATGTCTGTGTAATTTTAGTCTGAATTGACGCAGATTTTTCAAACTTAAAACTGATTAGATTTTACCTTTCATCGATTCAGCACTTTACGAGTTATTTAGATAACAACATCACAAAAAATAAAATAAGAATGACGTCTAGAGAATGGATGACGGATTCAAATGAAAATTGGTACCATAATTTGTTTTTTGGGTTGATCACGAATGTAAAGTTAGATTATTTTCTTATGTTATAAAGGATATCTCGATAACGGATCAACAAATTTTTATGATTTCTGTCTCAATCAATGCAAATCTTTTTAGGTAAGAACTGATTAAATTTTGGAATCAAATGGGTCTAGTAATATTTCTATTATTTAAAAAAAAATTATAATAAAACAATATGAAACATTCATTTGTTTATATTTTATGAGCTCCAAATGCATATCCAAGTGGGAAGTTCTTAGTCTGACTCATCAAGGTCAGCCCAATTACCCACTTGTTTCTCTCAAACATAACTCATTCTGAAAAAAGAAGTGTGTTGACATAAACTGTACATTTTCACTCAAACTTTCGGTCGTCAACAATAACGGGCGATTTTTGAACGTAAAGACAAAATTTAATATTCTCGAAATACCTCATTCTCTGTTTAGGTATTCTTTTTGGGAAAACAAAGTAGATTAAAAAACAAAATCTTCAATTCTGATTCAATATGAATTGATTTTTTCTTAATTCATCATTAATTGAGCCCTTCTGAAATGAAACTGACTGTTGCATAAAAAATTTCCAAACTTGATATAACAACACATTTTCGCTGACTCTAATTGAATTACAATTAGTCTGTGCTAAACTCAAATAAAATTCTCAAAAAAGTGAAAAATGAGAGCAAAATTTTTTCGACATATTTTTCTTATGTTTCTCAGTTTTCACTTGCGTCGGAAATGAATTTAATTGATATATTTGGAAATTCTGAATTACTCAGCTTCATTCCAGATGATCCTAACGAAAAAATTAATAGCTGATGAGAAAAACAAATGTCTCACATTGAAGCAGGAATGAAGATTTTCTTTTTTTGAACTAATTTTTTATTTCACAAAAGGAATATCTAAATAAAAATTCAGACATTTTGGGAATTTTTAATTGTGTGTGTGAAATCAATAATTTCACATTATAGATTACGATTGGAGTGGTAATTATTTATTTTTCTCGATAGTAAGAGAAATCAAACATTATAAATCTCGATGAATGTTAGCTCAAACTGAGTTATCTTTCACGACGAAAATTTGATGATTCTTCAACTGATACGTCTTACAAATTTCTGATAATAGACTAATAAAAATCAATGGATGCAAACAAGAAAAAACAACGCTGTGCAATATAGTTTTACGTTAAACAAGCGGCTTTAAGCTGGCAGTGACCCAGTCCTTGAACTTTTCGTTTTCACACTACGAATTCAGATTCATGATTAACGATTTAATAACCCTCAGGTATCATATTACATGAAAATATTTCGACTTTTTTATTTTGAATTACAATAATGGATCCACCGTTACAAATTTCTGGAGTCTGACCTTCGATTCGTTATCGATGATCCAAAAAATTTCCACCTACTAATTTCTAACAAAATCAAAAATTTTTTTCAGATTTTTTTCCACGATATTGGATTCGATATTTTAGATTTCGCAAATCTGACCTCAGATTCGTGATCGGCCACCCACCGAACCTTCGAATACCAATTTCCAGTGAAAGCCAAATGTTTTTAGTTTTTTTTTCAGCATATTGCATACGCCAACTTTAAATTTTGCACATCTGAATGTAGATTCGTGATCAGCGACTCAAAAAACCTTACGGTACCAATTGAAATTCAAATCCGTCCATCCGTTCTGAAGATATCATTTTTATTTTATTTTTTAGATCTTGTTATTTAAATAATGCAAAAAGTACCGAACTGACCAAAGCCAAAATCAAATCAGCTCTAGGTTTGGAAAAACCGCGTTGATTGAGATTAGAATCATTCAAATCCGGTAACTCGTTCTCACATACGTACGTATATACATACATACACACAGACGTCCATCTGAAAATAATTGAAGCTGATTCTCTAAACTTCAAAACGTGGAGATCTAGTGAAAACTTAACTTTTCAATTTCGGGGTGATTACATTAACTTCCTGTTTCATCCGAGAACAAAGAAACGGTAAGTTGAAAAAGTACCTCGAAAAAAATTTTTGAATCACATCTGGTAGTGAAAATTCCGAGTCTTTTGGACTTAAGCGAGAATTACCCGTATAGATCAGAGATTTTTCATCTCACTATTTACCCCAGGTGTAAAGTTTGCAAGGCCTCTGGCATCTCTCCCGTCGGAACAAGACGTCCCCGGTGATCAGCGCGGAATGGAAATTCCCAGGAGAGACGCGTCGTCGCGTTCGGTCGCGAGTTTGACATGAACGCCGCATCGTAATCTGCCCCTAGCAGTGCGAGAAGCCGCGTTTCCTCGCGCTCTTCGGGCGGCGGGTCCAGCGTGTTGTCCGTCGACTCAGGGAGCAGCACCGACAGCCAAGACTCGGCGGGCCGCAAGCCGTGATCATGTGGGGACCCCGAGCCATTCTGCGACTCCCCGCGAGTACGCGATTGCAGAAACGGAAGTGAAAGCAAGACCGCTACCCACCAGCCGCCCCACCGCGAAATGCAACTCCGCATCTGAAAAATTATTCGTTTGATGAAAGGATAATCGTATTTAGCATTGCCGACAATTTCATTACCAGTACTACTCCAGCTTCGATTGCCAATCCGGTCGATCAATAGAGCGATGACGAAACTGCCGTTTGAGCTGCTTAATTGTAGGTGGTAATTGTGATAGGTAAAATTGAACTTACAAGGAATTCAAACACCACGAATTTAGCTGGAATACGGGTATTTGAATGCAGTTTGAAAGAAGTTCCGCGGGGTTATTATGATTTCACAAGATTTTGAAAAAGTTTTCTACAATATTTCACTATATTTTACGGCAAAAAGGTTACCTGTATTTAATTCCTGGATGCACGGAATTCGGTTGGTTTTTACAGATTCCATGAGAGTTCATGGAATTTCCATTACATTTATATTGCATCCGAATTTCTACTAATCTAATGTGATCTACCTTATATGTATGTCATGATACTATAAGAAGTAATTTCGTACAAATTTACGAGGGTTATGCAGAATACAATAAACTTTACGTAACTTGTCGAGCTTCCAGGAGCATTTTGTAAAGGGCGTATATATTGTAAGATTTTCGTAGTTTTTTTCAAAGTTGCAGATTCTACGTCTTGATGTAGATTTTCTCGACGGATCTTCATGTGATTTAAGAAATTCCATCAAGTTTCACGAAAAATCGCAGAACTAGAATGAGTTTACGTGATTTTTGAAGATTTTCGCAAATTATCGATATTTCCATAATGTTTTACTTATCTGTGGTAAGACTTTTGACGGATTTCAATGGAATTTATTTGAAATTGTGTGGATTTGTTTCATGCATTAAACAGTCCAAGTTATAAGCTATATCCCATTCCCGTGCACAGTACTCAAAAAATCAACCTCCGTATCACAGCTTTTGCCGAAACTTCTAGGGGTGTTTCTTTGGCCCAAAATACAGAGTTTTTGATTTATAGTTTCATCCATCGGGTCGTCCTTGGCTCTTCTTACAATACATCAGATTGTCGAATATTTGCAGATCATGCTTAACTATGGCCATGAAATAATAATATATCCGTCTATATCTGAATGAGAACCTCTCATCGAAACTTGAAAAGAGAGTAGTGAAAATTAATATTTCTCGAAAAAACACAACGATTTTTGTTTATTAAGGTGTTCCGCTCATTGAGTTGCAGATATAAGTAATTTTAATCGGAGTGAAGAACTGCCCAATGGATGAATTTATTATCAGAAGCTCCATACTTTGGGATAAAGAAATACCGCTAAGAATTTCAGCAGATCCTTTGATTGAAAGGTCTGATATTCTGCTTGTGAGAATTTTTGCGATTACGCCCTCATCGACCTAGTTTTAAAAAATAATGATTATTCATAAAACTTCCGCTAGTAAAGAAATTGCGCAATCTCAAAAACGCTGACTCCTTATGCGTCGTGGTTAGTTAACGCGTGCGTTGAACGGTGTACATAAAAACTAGGCGTAAAGACGCGAGTAATACGAGATTGATTAAGAGATTGATGTCAATGCGAATAGTATAATTGAGTCACAGATTATGAATCCGCGATACAAATACAATGTAATAGTATACGTTATACTTGTATATTAGTATGCATGGTATAATTATATGAGTTGGCGGAAATTATTTAAAATTTAGAGACATCATTTTTACAGTTGGATCCTGCAGGTGAAGTTGAGCGATACGATACATTCGTGCATATAGCGTCCGCTGTACAAGCGTAATTCGTGTGCGCATGATAATAAGAAGGAAAGACCAAACTGGTGAGCGAAGATCGAGGCGGTGGGAGCCGTGCGGCACCCACGCGGGGCGCGGGATGAAACCATCCTCCAAATATGGTGGTGGACACCCTCCTCCGCGCTCATCCCACGTTAAATACACCTCTCAGCTATCTATATCTATTTATCTTACTGTAATAACGACAAACCAACTCTTAACTCTCTTAACTTAACTCTCTTAACTTAACTCTCTCTACGAGCACTCTGTCGCCGCCAGCGTAACCACTTATAAAGGTATATCGCATGCGTTCAACGTGCATTATATACCGCATATATATGTATACATGCCGACATGCCTGTGTTTTTATTTAAACGCGAAACATACGATATTAGATGGTATTTATTCTTTCCGTTATTAATAAATAATCATTTTTGCCATTACAGGTATTTTATTTGATTTCAACTTTGTCGCATTTTTTAAAATTCGTCAATTTTGTTCACGCTCAGTTTACTACCAAGTAAACATATAACGTACGTATATGTACATACATACCTACAAATATATATATATATGCTGTTCAATAGAATTAAGTATTCATCGATGAGGCAATCTTTTAATTTTACTGATGATCCTGATGATCGCACGTGTTCCGCAAGCGTATAGTTATACACTATGCATACATAGGTATACTCGTACGAGAACGGCGTATACACATGTTACATCCGATCTACATATACTATACCGTTATTTTTTATTTTATTTATGGGCTATTCCGCGTCAACCGGATCAGTCATCTCTCAGATATTTTTTTAATTTGGCATGTGGATTGTGTAAGGGGAGTTAGATTTTTGTGCCAAAGCGCGAATCTCATAATGCAAAATTCGATTTTTTATTAACAATAACAAATTAGACTCCCATTTTTTTCAAAAATTCATAACTTCGGCAACAAATTAGATACAATTTTTTTTTTTTTTTCAAATTACGCGGAAAGCTCCATAGAATTTAAAAAAAAATACGAAATGGTAAAAAAAAGTTGTTATCAATTGTTTATTTAACAATTAATTTTTCAAAGATTTTTAAAACAGTGACCGACACGATCAAAAAATTTTTTTAAAATTCTGACATGTTCCTTGAACTGTACTACAACCTGTGAATTAATTCCAGAGGGGTGTTTTTCTTCGTTTTCGAGTAAAAAATCATTAAAGGTGTCGATGCGCATGAAATTGCGGCGCGTCGAGTCTCTACGTAATGGCGGGCGGCCGGTTGCCGTCCACCGCTACTCCGCGGCGGCGTCGCGGCGTTATTTTAGAGTCATTTTCACGATGTAGGACATGATTGAAAAATCTGAAAAAAATACTGTACCTTCACAAGGCCTGCTCAAAGCGATAAGTGAAGTTTCAAGAATGTGTTCTTCACCGTTTTTTTATTACAGAGATTCGAAATTTGGTGGTGCGTAACTGTTATTTTGAATCTCTGTAATAAAAAAACGGTGAAAAACACATTCTTGAAACTTCACTTATCGCTTTGAGCAGGCCTTGTGAAGGTACAGTATTTTTTTCAGATTTTTCAATCATGTCCTACATCGTGAAAATGACTCTAAAATAACGCCGCGACGCCGCCGCGGGGTAGCGGTGGACGGCAACCGGCCGCCCGCCATTACGTAGAGACTCGACGCGCCGCAATTTCATGCGCATCGACACCTTTAATGATTTTTTACTCGAAAACGAAGAAAAACACCCCTCTGGAATTAATTCACAGGTTGTAGTACAGTTCAAGGAACATGTCAGAATTTTAAAAAAATTTTTTGATCGTGTCGGTCACTGTTTTAAAAATCTTTGAAAAATTAATTGTTAAATAAACAATTGATAACAACTTTTTTTTACCATTTCGTATTTTTTTTTAAATTCTATGGAGCTTTCCGCGTAATTTGAAAAAAAAAAAAAAATTGTATCTAATTTGTTGCCGAAGTTATGAATTTTTGAAAAAAATAGGAGTCTAATTTGTTATTGTTAATAAAAAATCGAATTTTGCATTATGAGATTCGCGCTTTGGCACAAAAATCTAACTCCCCTTACACAATCCACATGCCAAATTAAAAAAATATCTGAGAGATGACTGATCCGGTTGACGCGGAATAGCCCTTATGAGTCTGGAGAAGCTGCGTACGCGCGGTGTGTACGTGATTTGTATAACTGTAATTTTGTGCAATATAGGTATATCTCATGTATCCAAACACTTGACATTGTAGAGTACAATAATCGAGCGCGTGGGGTCTGTTGCTCCAAGCGCTTGGAGTCTGGCTAATTTGAAATTTTTATACCTATTTCTATAACGATGAAGAGATTCATTTTACGGTCTCAAGTGGTAGGAGAAATTGATAGTAAAAACGCAAGTAAATGGCACGGATGCACATGTGTATGTTATATGTATGCCTGTATACGGCCCATAGCAAAAAAAACTGGTATTACTTTCGTCCGATCTGCATGAATCGAGTAGCCGGATTGTCGACACACGCGGGCACTTCGGATATAAAAATATTCTTAAATTCTGTTTTTACATTCATCGCCTTTCAGTGCTGTGCAGCTAATAGTTTAAAGTTACTTTATGCTGAACTTTGTCTTATCTCGAAATTAGTCTTCGGGTATTTTTATTTTTATATGACAACAGTTTCTTACGATTTGTGGTTACTGCCAATAGAAGAATTGTATTTAAACTATATTTCGAAATTGTCCAAGTTTCCCTTACTTGAATTATAAGTGTTAATCCATTGAGTGCAGTCGTGTTAGAATGAAAGTGAACTGAGAAACGCACAAAACGGATAAAATAATTGGACATTCATTTATTAATGTAAATATTGTAACTATATATATAATGTAGGATTTATAATTGTGTATGGTTTCTTACCGAATGACGCGTCATCGGGACGCCATCGGACTGCAGGTTACTCCGTAATTTTTCTCTTTTTCCTGTCACCAGATCGGGAAGAACCAAAACAAAAAAATTGATCGAAATCCAAGTAGGTATATTTTCCTGAAACTTTTTAGAACCCGAGAAGCAAACAAAAGTATATAACAAAGTGCGACTTATTTCTGGTTTGTTAATTCTGATTTTCCTTTTCTCTTATTCTCATTTTAATATTAATTTACTCATTTACGCATATAAGCACAAGGTGAACAGCAGATTCATCTTTTAAATCCCAACGAAATAAAGAAATATAACTGTTTAAAGCGCACTTTGGGAAGGTAAAATTTGCGCTAACGGAAATTCAAATTTTGGTATATTGGTATTGATCGATTAATTCGCTTCCGAATTGATAATAACTGAAGTTCCTCGGCAATACGATGCGCGCGAGTAGAACTTCGGCGCGTGTTTGTACCGTAGTGAGAATTTCTTTCGCGGATGGACGAGAGGAAGACAGACGGACAGACAGGCAAACTACCCACACACCCCCTCCAATACCAATAAAATCCATTGATACAGCACCCACACGAAAACGGCCAACACACCGGCCAAGAGACGAACCGAGCCACCCGGCCATTAACTACGCTCCAAACTGTTTTTCATCAATTTATGCTTTATTGGTCTTACTCTTTGCTATAAATAATTGTTAAATATACATGTTCCCGCGCATGAATGTATACTTATACATATATTTATGTAGTGGTGTGATATATTTTTTGTCGTATCTGCCCAATGCATATAATCTCTCCCTAGCGTAAATCACGTCCTCTTCGAATTTCATCTCACTAAATGCATATACGTGCTGTCACGTATGTATGTATGTATGCATGCATGTACACATACATACTACCGGAAAAAAGAAGCGATGGAAAATGAAAACAAGTGATTCTGGTTACACTCGAAAGTCGAAGTAACAGTCCGCTCCAAACGTAAATCACTTTATTTTCGATTAGGTTCCATACGAAATGCATGTAAGAAATTCATTATTTTCCCTCATTTATGTATTTCTTTGACTAGAATTTTACTTTCATTATAACCTAATTTATTTAAAAAAATCAAACACATGGAATTTAAGAGATCCGCACAAATTAATAATCAGTACGTTACTGTAATTCTTGATAGAGTAATCAAGTAAAATGAATCGCGGGATTACATTTAACTTTAAATCAATACGATCTGAAAGCAATGTAATGAATTCATTCATTTAATGTCAACTGTGCAAAAACTTTTTCATTGACACTCTGTACTAGTATTCATGAATATATTGGGTACCGGAAATAAAATTAACAGAAAAGTCACAACTCAGGCCTTGTTCTTTGATTTTGTGAATGACTAGTCTTAATGACTATAATTCATAAAACTAATGGAATTCGAAAAATCTTATCTCTGTGCTAAACTCTGTGTGTTTCAGCCAGTTGAAAGAGAGAATTCTACAGAAATCTGTAGTTTTTTTGTGGTAACATTTATAATTTACTTCTCTGTTAGCAATCTTCTTAAATCGTCTGTAAAGAAATAAGACAAACCGTACAACTCGAGCTACATGCAGACTAAAACTTGTGGAAACTACCGGGACTTGTCTTATTCTAATGTACTTTTCAGTGATAGCTTATGCAACAAAGCAAGAGAGTAAGAGGATCTAAAGAGTATGTGTAATTCTCATCGGTTTTGGTGATATTGCTAGAGCTGGTTTGGCTCTGTGGATAAGAGTACACTTTCCTGGATATCGAGCATCGGCGTTTCGTCATTTTCATTTGTTTTCACATCTTCTTCATCATCCCCGTCTTCACTATCCACTGAGGACTGAAGCGGTCCTGTAGTTTTGTATTGGAATGCAGATCGCGATAGGTCGACCTCGACGGGAAACAGGGTAGATTCTGATAGGAGGTCCCGGCTTTCAGCGTGGCACTTAGCTAATCCAGAGGCAAACTTTTGCAGCTGCCATACGACGTCTTGAACATGTTTATTATCGAGCAATTCAAGTTTCACGAGAACATCAGACCTCAATTTAGCGAATCTCGTTCTCGCCTCCTGTCGGCATCTCAAAACAAGTCGATATTCGTAATTGCCGGTCTCTACACGGTAAAGCGGCTCCTGGAGCGCCGCGTAACTCTGCTCCTCATCGTCTAACTCTTTAACTTTCAAGCAATAAGAAAGATACTCGAATTTGGCGTCCGCGTATTTACTGATCGTTAATCTCGTGTCTGGAATGGCTTTATGAAGATATGTTCCAAGGTCGCTCAAAATGGGCTTCACCGCCTTTAGCATCGCTACTCCAAACTTTTCCATCTGTCTATGTTGCTCGCCGAATTGCCTGAATGCTTCGCTCGCACGTGGTTGAGGCTCCCTTACACCAATGGCCGCAAAAGCATCACCAAATGCTGTAATGATGGAAGTACATGCCTTGAACAATAACGATACACTCAATTTTGGTAGCTCTATTGACAATTTAGGATATCATTAGACTCAATTGTGATCAATATTGGGCAAAAGCTTTCTGCATATTGTATTAACAATTTCATCATACCTTTGTATACTTGAGTGAGATCAAAAAAAGCTCGTAGAGTGGCTTTTGCATGAGCCACTAAGCCCCTGTATAAATTTTCTGTCCGTTGCAGAGCAGCTAATCGCTGAACCAACGCATCATTACATAATATAGCTCGAGACAAGCCCAGGGCATCTGCTGTGGCACTCCCCATTCCCTCAACCAGTCTGTGCTTGACCTTTAATGACGGAAAATCCCTCTCAAAAAAATTGAATTATAAGGTTTTGCAGCCTCATTGAAAATAGTTTATTCAAGGTCAGCTAACAAACTTCAAGGAATGTTACAATTTTAGTCCGGTAAGATACGTGACGAAAATTAAATATCCTGAGAATTCACAAATTCAATGTATTGTACTTGTGAAAATTTGATAAAATTATTTTGCGAGAATCATCCATTTAAAGTTCAAAAATTCGATAACTACTGAAATTCAAAGCTCAGAAACACGTGAACCTAAATATTCAAATGAGATTAAAACTCGTAATATCAAAAATTTGAATTACTAATTGGGACTTTGTTCATACAACGAACAAGGAACATATGAATCTCATCAAACGTGAATCTATTAAGTTATCAAGGAAGTAGCAAAACAATCTGACCCTATCCGCTATGCAGAAGCAGTGTACTTTTGTTTATGTGATTATCTCAAACACTAATTTAAAATGAAACTTTCACCTTTTTCAGAGCAATATCAAGGGAACGTCCTTGCCTCGGATCAGCATGCAGTTTGTTGTAATTGATGCTGACTTGTCCATCACAAGCCTGAATCATTTTCGCCACTTCAACTTTGGTCTTTCCTTTAACAGAGGCTCCATTAACTGCAACAAGTTCGTCACCGGATTGCAGTGTACCTTCTGCAGCAGCTGGAGTGTTATCAAACACTTGCACAATGTAAAGACAAGGGCAAAGCGGAGCTCCACCTCCAATGCTGATCCCAATTAAATTGCTGCTGTCTTTCTGAATCACGACATTCCCCGAAGTTATGGTCATCCCCCTATTTGAAGGATACTAGTGTTAATAAAGATTAGGAGACGTTTAACATAATTGTTACAATGTCATTATTTGATTTATGTGCAAGTAAGTTTTTTTCATAGAAGAACATTGGCATATATATATATATATATATATATATATATATCAATTGCAGATGCAAATTTACAGTTGGCAGCATATAAGAATAAGACAAATAAATATACAATATTAGATCCAACCAATCACATGAAACTTACAGTTGGCTGTTAGGCAGCTGGGTGACAGTGACCACTTTGTCTCGTGCGACCAGTTCTATGTCTGGACTAACTCCGATGCAGCAAGCAATAAGAAAATAGCGCAAGATGCAGTAAAACGACAATTCCTTTAAAATTGGGAGCTCAAATCTTGAACTGGATGAAACGGATTCGGAAGGAAATGTTCTTCGACCACACACACACGCATACCCACGCACGCACGCACACACACATGCAGACACGCAGAGATTTAATATCAGAAATTCAAAACAATTTTCTAATTTCACACATTATACACATCTTTGACGTGAACAAACTCATTTAAATGTAATATAATCAAAATAATATGCATACATGCGATCTTCCATCATGGTCAGCTGATGCAGTTCGACGTTAGCCCGAGGCAGAGCGGTTAAAGAAATACCGAGATCTTCGTTGACTCCATTTGTATCGGTGGAAGGTATTGTGTCTGGAGGCGATAAGAAGCTGTTCGTTAGACTGTGCCGCCGAGCGGTGACAGTGGTTGAGCATGCATAAATGAATACAAGAAACAGAGATAAAGTGAAATTAACATAAGATAAAGCATGATAGAGCGCACACACACACACAAGCGATGTGTAGTTTGTGATAAGTAAACCAACATTTTATCCTCCTCGAAGAAAAAGTCGTCCTCAAATTCCATGTTGGTAACCTTATTTAGGTTATATATTTTATATTATATTCGTATAAAACTTATACAGATCGTATAAAATATATTGGTAGGGATTGATTCCTCGGTAATTACTGTACGGGTCACTTTGAACGCTGCGACATTCTCCGGTCGGCGGATATTTTCCTATTCTCACGACTTCAATTATCTTCTCAAATTCTTGGGAAGGGCTTTTTTCGATTTTGTCAAATAAGTTCAATTGCCGCCTTTAACTTGGCTCAACTTGGCTGAATCTGATCAATTTGACATTTGGATTGACATTTGCTATGGACTAATTTGCCTTCACTCATCGCTGTACCCTTTGTGTTGTTGTTCCATGCTGTAAGGCTCCGTTGTTTCAAATTTACTGTGGTTCGTTCGTCTACATGATTTGTTTAGTAGTGCCTCCATGTTCCAAAAGACGTCAGAATTAGACGAATTTAGTCGAAGTTTACGAACACACTCACACTACTATGGGTGCGTTCCGAAAATATTTCCCAGTGTTATCACGATCTTTTATCTCTTGTGCGCTGCCGAGTTTATGAGTAGCTCTGCCTCTGTCCTAGGAACTCTTAGCACTGTCTGTAGTGTGGAACGCACCCTATGAATTGATGTACGTATGTATGTATGACACACCTGGTTCATGTTTTGGATTGAAAAGGGCAGAAAGTATGTTCCCTGGGAAAGGGATTGAAGCATTGACAAGAGTATCCAGAAAATCTGAGCTGAGACCACGGAGTACTCCGTGTTGTATATCTTACTTCGTGATACCTTCATAACTCGACGTATTTGATAATAATCAACATAATAATAATAAAATCCAAACTTAAAATCCACTAAAATCGTGATCAGTAAGATAATAAACAACAAGACAGATAATATCTGTCAAGATACAAACTGACCTATGAAATCGCAGTGGAAATATTGTTTAGAGAAAATAAGTGACGCGAAATTGATTGACGAGGAAAAGAGAAAGACAATGGTGAAATCGTGCAAGGTAGCGTAAACTTCGTATCCCGCATGAAAACAAACGTAAAACGTTGTGGAACAGTACAACACGATGGATAAACTGACCATTATATCGGGGACTTTGTTTTTGGCAGCTGACATGTTCGCAATCGTCAGTCTGGCCATGCCCGATTGGATTATTACCGATGTTGGAGGTTTGCATCAATCAAGGATCACTCAAAACTGATATTATTCTCTATATGCATGTTTTGTCAATATTAAAATGAAATTACCAATGAAACAAAAATTGATTTTCTCATAACTATACTGACCGTAAAATATGCCATGATTTTTAGGTGACACCAGACTCGGATTGATGTGGTCATGTATGACGCTGTACAACCGGCCCCAAGTCTGCTATCCTCCTGACCTTCAGCTTGAATGGCTACTCGCGCTCGTCTGCATATCCATAGGGTGTATTCTGATAACAACCACTATCATACTCCTTGCAAGTTCTCATTGGGACCGCAACGTCATTCCTTATGCCAGATGGGTTGGATTTTCAGCCAGTAAATAATGTTTAAACTTCTTAGTCTATGATAGTAATAGTAATGCGGAGTATTCAGGCTTTCAATATGAACCGAAGATATCCTCTGAGATATCCATACTTTTCTATAACTGTTCAGAAATACAGTGGGTGCTAGATAAATGGTCTTTCAATATAAGACTATGCGAGTGGGTACCCCTTCACACGCATGGTCACTCGCACAAATGTGGCATCCTCCACCACAGTGCACCCATTCACACTGCACTACACTGCCACCCCCTACCGCGCACGGCTCTCGCTTTCAACGCCAGTAGTGGGGGCGATTATATCTAGCGTCCACTGTACTATGAAACTCTTTATCATTGCCTGGAAATATAATATTGTGTTACAAGTCCGGAAAGTGGGCGATTTCTGATGAGTGTGAAGTTTACAGCGTGACCTGCATGCATGAGTGCTGTGCTTACACGAATACGAGTGCAAAGTTGGTGCAAGGTTGGTGGAGTGTGATCGCATGACTACTAGTATGAACGCAGCATGGGCAAAGGCGGGTGCTGTAATCACACAAGTCAGATATCGCCCATCTTGATTGACAGTGTATAAAACTGTGAGTAGGTAAATTGTACTCAATGACAGAAGGCATAAAATTGAGTTATTTGAAAGTGCGCATGCACCAAAGATAACCCTAGTGTGTTAAATATAAGATTTCAATTGTGCTCATTACCCATGCGCCAACATTGTTGTATCATATTGTTCGGAAATGGGGCAACAGTCGAATAATTTATATTTTGCAGTGGTACTATTCTGCCTGGCAGCAGTGATCTTTCCAATGGGTTTCCACGTGGATGAAATTGGCGGCCAGCCATATCAGTTACCGAATTCGCATCAGGTCGGAATTTCTTACATAATGTTTGTCCTGGCATTGTGGATAACCGTTATCTCCGAGCTATTTGCAGGCAAAGTTTGCCTACCGCATTTCTAGCATATTCCATTGCATTTTCTTTTCCTCTCCTTGCTTCTTGGGATCACGTATTATGCGTACAATTACCCCAAAGGTATAATTATGCATTACTTCAAAAGTTTGGAGCCTTGAAGAATGGGTTAGCTACTGGAGTGATTCGTGCTTCAGAAAAAGAAGAAAAGAAGTTGTAAAAACAAATGAAACACTGGTGCACCTGCCGCCATAACTTATCATTTCAAAAACATTCCTGATTCTGGGAAACAAGAAGTACTACCTTGTTTACCATTGAGTTGACTTGTTGCATTCTTGCTGGAGGCAAGACCTTTCCATATTGTCTCTTCAGTATACCTGATTTGCTCATATTTTACCAGAGATCCGTGTATTGGCAAGCATGAATACTGTAACTTTTAAATCTCTGATGTTTGGTCTGATTTTTTTTTTATACTTATATTATTCTTAGTATCATATGTCGGGTATTTAATGGGAACACTCTGTAGTAATAATGATAACATTGATATTATAGTTGTCGAAATGCTGTGCAATTTTTAATGAATTTATGGCTTCCTGTTTACGTTATGAGAATATTAGTTACTTCTGTTGCGAGTAGTAATAGCTTATAAGTATTATGTAAATATGAAATATTCCAAGCCTAGTTGTCCTGTAAATGATTCAATATGATTTACTTCGCATAACAAATTTTGCGAGAGGAAATTGCTGTTGTAAAATATTGCTTTGACAGTAATGAGTTTCCTTATTCTGGTTGCTTAATGTATAGACGTTTAAAACGAGTATAGATTTTATTTCAATGCTGAATCTTCAAACGAATGAAATGCTATACCAATATTCCGAAATTGTGACCAGACACAACTGTACTGGATTATATATCTTATAATAACTTCATTACAATAATAAGGAAAGTTTACATTCCGTCGAATTTATGCTATTCATATATTGAAGTATGGAGGTAATATCTGGTGGGATCTATGACAGATTTTTATGGTTGCATATAAACAGCTTTACTTAACATACACGTGTAAATAACATGTGAGAGCTTAAGTATGGTTACACTCATTGTCAGTGCGAGGCCTCCAAAGGCAATCTTGTACATATAATATATATCTTGGAATTGATATTCATTTGGAATCTCTACACTGTCTCGTTTATATCATTTTAGATTAGATAGAATTGTATAATATATTCTCTCAACTTGTGAATTTTTAAACAAAATATATTACACGACATAATATTTACGTTGCATAAAAAGCATTGTAGTTATGTGACAAATACAAATTATGTTGTGGCTAATAAGCAACCAATTGTATCTCAATTATCTTGAATACATTCTTTTATGACTGTTCATTTGTTTATAATATATAATATGATGATATTGTAAAAAAAAAAAAAATGGAATAAATTTGTTATTTCGCCATGCAATCTTGAATTGGTTACGATTACGTCTAATCTTATCAAATCTATTTCAAAAGTTTTATAAAAAGCACCTCAGTCCCAGTTCATTGGTAGTTTGTCTTAAAAGGCAGGTGCGTTGCTATGGAGACAACATGTACATACCATGAAGGCCGGGTTAAATGCTTCACTTATGAAACCTATTTCAATGTGAAAATAAAAATCATTTACACTTGTGGAAATGGCTTCTCAATAAGATAAAAATTTTATTTTCCACACAAATATGTTGCTGAAATATTTGGGATCAGTTTTAACCGCACAAGTAAGTTTCGTTCGTCATATGCACTACTTTGTACACTGGTGATAAACGTAGTGTATCTTTCAATCAGGATAGTGAAAATAGAGTCGCTGCTATTGTATGGTCACCCAATAATTTAAGACTTGCCGTTGCGTCGTCTGATAGATCAATATATCTATTCGATGAAAAAGGAGTAATGAAGGATAGATTTTCTACCAAGCCTGCAGACCCTAAAGTGAGTTGAAGAATATTTTATAACCAACTTCTTTTTGATACCAACAGTCTCACTCTAATACAAAAATTTGGAATAATTTTTTTTGGATATTTCAAGTACGGTAAAAAGAGTTACATTATAAAAGGCATTGCTTTTTCTCCGGATTCTACAAGAATCGCTGTTGGACAAACCGACAACATTGTTTACGTCTATAGAATTGGAGAAGATTGGTAAGTTACATTATGTATATTACAAGGGTCGTAGAAATATTTTGATATCTTCCCGCTTCATATTCTGATTATCACCATGAAGACTTATACTTATGATATTCCAAACTACAGGGGCGAGAAGAAAGTTATCTGTAACAAATTTGGTCAAAGCGCAGCTGTAACTTGCTTAATATGGCCGTCCGAGGGTCCAATCATCATAGGTTTAGCAGATGGAAGGGTGCGAGCTGCAATGCTGAAGGCCAACAAAGGTCACACTCTCTACGCGTCGGACTCCATGGCAATTTCACTTGCCGTCAAGTAATAACCTTGATAACCTACCATATCAGTATTCTCAATCTCCATAATGTGAAATTTTTTCATTTTCTCAGTGTAAAAGGAACTGGCTTTCTCTCTGGTCACGCGGACGGCAGCATCATACGTTACTATATCGCTGAAGATGGTCAAGCAGAGCCTCCAGGCCGAGTATTGACGCATGGAGTACCAGCCTATGCACTGGCATGGCCTGCAGGTCACATTTTCACTGCTGGCTGTGACAAAAGAATAGTATTCTATGATCCTAGAGGTAAACAAGTGAAGAGTTTCGACTACAGTCGAGAAGAGGGAGAAAGAGAAATGACCGTTGCCTGCTGCAGCCCAAGTGGACAAAGCGTGGCTGTTGGGTCTTGGGACAAAATTAGACTGTTAGATTGGAGTCCACGGAGAGGAATATGGGAAGAAGCAAACGTACGAACATTGCCAAATTTATATACAGTCACTGCTTTGACCTGGCGTAGAGATGGATCAAGGCTAGTAGTTGGTGGTTTGTGCGGAGCCGTCGAACAATTTGAGTCAATTTTACGGCGATCAATCGTAAGAGGAAGTCACGAGGTGGTCTATGTTGGGCCCAGCCAAGTTGTCATTCGTCCTCTGAATGGAACCAGTCGTTCGGTTGTTATAAGATCGCAAACAGGTAGCGAAATAGAAGATGTCAGAGTCCTTGGACGCAAGGATAACCACATAATGGCCAGAACATCTACAACTCTCTTAGTCAGCGATATAGAATTAAATCTTCTTAGCGAAATACCATGGGAAGACAAAGGCGGTAGTGAAAAATTCTTTTTTGAATATCCCGGTGTCTGTCTAATATTCTGCGCTGGGGAATTGACAATCGTCGAATATGGCCAGAGCGAGATATTGGGTTCGGTGAGGACAGAAGCTGTCAATCCCCATGTAGTCAGTATCAGGATAAACGAACGACATATGCCTGGGATGCCTGACAACAAGAAATTAGCATACCTCCTGGATCCCAGAACTGTGTGTGTTATTGACCTTGTGACAAACGCCACTATATGCATCACTGTACATGACGTAAGGGTCGACTGGCTGGAGCTGAGTGAAACAGGTCACAGACTTTTGTCACGTGACAGAAGAGGTCGATTGTGGCTTACCGATGACCAAGGGACACGCTCACTCTTGCTTGCTGGGGCAAGTTTTGCATCCTGGGTACCCGGGAGCGATGTAGCTGTAGCTCAGACTGGAACAACACTCGCGGTGTGGTACAACGTTGATGCGCCTGAAGCTGCTACGTTGATTCCAATCAAAGGGGACGCGGTTGATGTGATTAGAGAGAATGGCCACACCAGAGTGATGGTTGAGGAAGCTGGTGGGCAGATTAGCTATCTTCTTGATGAAGGATTGATCGAGTTTGGCACAGCACTTCATGACAACGATTTCGGTCGTGTTGTCTTGTTTTTAGAAGAACTTGGTGATAGGCCGCAAGCTGAAGTTATGTGGGAAAATGTGGCGAGCAATGCCATGGCTGCTAGACAGCTGCCTGTGGCCGCTAGGTGCTATGCAGCGCTAGGCGACGTAGCTTGTTCAAATTTTTTAACAGAGATAGTGGTCGCTGGCGAGAAGTACTCATCACAGACCGGAAACGACGCCCTTAGTAGCCCGGACTGTTGGGCCAAAATTGCCATTCTAAATGGTGAGCTAAAGACAGCCGAAGCTATTTACCTGGAGCAAAATGAACTGGACAAAGCCTTGGAGATGTACCAAAAATATTGGCGCTGGGAAGAGGCTTTGGCTTTGGCACAAGCGAGAGGATGGGCGGGACTCGAATCGTTACGAGATAATCATTTAAAGTGGCTTCTCGAGAGTGGGCAGGCCGCGAGGGCTGCGGCGATCATAGAACCTGATAATCCTCGCTTGGCCATCTCACTCTACTTACAAGCTCATCGTCCTGGGCGAGCTGCACGATTAGCACTTGCTAACGAAGATTTGATAGAGGACAGCAGCATAGTCGCCGATGTAATCAGCGCCTTGAAAGGGGCGGATCTTATGGAATTGGCTGGTGAAATTTTAGAGAAATCTGGTGAGCCATCAAATGCTATCAAGTGCTACGCTCAAGCTGGCGTATTTGCTCGAGCACTAGAACTGGCTCGTACGGTGGAACCTAACTCTGTAGTCAGTCTAGAGCGAGATTGGGGACACCATTTGGCTGCTGGTGGCCACTATGATGCAGCAATTAATCATTTCATTGAATCAGGCGAAACTGCCTTGGCTCTTGATGCTGCCATCAAGGCTCATCAATGGCGAAAGGCTCTACAGATCGTTCAGGTAGAAGAATTTTACTTCGCGAATATTCGCGTTTCGGGTCACTCAACCCGGAAATAATTTTTGAATGTTGTTCACACACAATTAGCCGTTATAATTGTTTTTTTCTAGGTCATTGAAAATGACAGTCCTGAGATACAGACTCAGTGTGCAAGATTAGGAGAATACTTTGCTTCAATTGGAGATCAAGATATGGCAGAGATGTTATTCCTTCGTGCGGGTCAAGCCAAGCGAGCAATTGAGACGCACATTAATTCTGGTGACTGGACAAGAGCATATGAAGTCGCAATGAACCACATGAGTTCTGAAGAGGCTAATGAAGTGCTTTCTAGACACGTGGAAATGTTGCAGCAAGCTGGAGACCTGAGACAAGCGGAAGCACTGTACATTGCAATGAATCAGTATGACCTCGCAATTGCAATGTATCGGCGGGAGGGACATAGAGGGGATATGGTCAGGCTGGTTCGTAAATACAGACCTGAGCTCCTCGAAGCCACTCACGCTCATTTAGCCAGAGAACTGGAAGCTGCTGGAAAGCCCAGAGAAGCTGAGGAACATTTCCTGGGAAATGGAGATTGGCGAGGCGCTGTAGCTGCCTACAGAGCAGCCAATATGTGGGAAGATGCTCTGAGAGTGGCTAAAGAAGCCTCTGGAGAAAAGGCCGCGCAGCAGGTAGGATTATACAGTCCAAATTGTTGGCGTGTATCCTCAGTTGTGAAAAGTATAACAGTTTTTTTTTTTTGATAGGTAGCGCTGATGTGGACACGCACTTTAGCCCCTGAATTAGGTGCGAGGCTGTTGATGCGTCTGGGTTACTTTGATCCATGTCTTCAACTGGCCTGCGAGGCAAACTTATTTGACTGGGCCTTAGAGATTGTAAAATACGGTACCCTGGATCAGAAGAAAGAAGTGTACTACAAACACGCGATGGCTCTCGAAGATGAGGGGCGATTTTCTGAGGCAGAAAAGGAATTTGTTCTGGCTGGTAAAGCAATGGAAGCTGTACAGATGTACATTCACACTAGAGAATGGGATGCAGCTGAAGAAGTTGCACAAGCGCATTATCCTGATGGACTACCTCAAGTCCTTATTTCGAAGGCAGCTGATGCCGCCGAGGCACAAGACTATGCTGTAGCAGAGTCGCTTCTCTTGCGAGCCCACAAGCCTGAAATCATCGTCAGTCATTATAAGGTGATAAATGTAGATCCAAATTTGAAAATTTCAAATTATACCAAGGATGAGAAAATTAATTCTCTTCTATACTTCGCAGAAAGCTGGTATGTGGTCAGAAGCTATGCGTGTCTGCCGGGAGTATTTACCAAGCCAGGAAGCTGCGTTGAGGCGAGAATTAACCCAGGCAAGCTCTGGGCATGGAGCAAATGGCAGTACTGGAAACCTTGAAGAAGCTCGTAGATGGTTGGACGCTGGAGAAGTCCGAGCGGCACTAGACGTTCTGATATTAGATCCGGATGCACCAAAGGCTGCACTTGTTCAAGCAGCAGATATACTCATTCACCAGGCTGACTTCGAGACTGCAGTTCAAATCGGAGAGGACTTAGGCACCAGATTATTTAGAGTCAATGAACATGCCCTTGCCGCACAGGTACGTTAAATACACTGCTATGGTTAGTGAAGAATATGTGTATAGGAGTAGATGGTTGAAGAAATGGATGAATTTTGGAAATCTATATCTTAACAACCAATGGTTCAATGTAATTGGAGTTTGTTGTACACAGATCGAGTTGTATTTGAGTATTGGTTATTAGAACGAAATGGTAAAAAGCATCATTATCAATAACGTCTACTATTTCGGTCAGTGACATGTTTTATGATACCCACGATATCTCGAAACAAATTGATTCAAATTTGGAGATAAATTCTTATCCTTAGATAATTTATCCTCTTTGCCGCGATTAGTTTATTTTTTTCCTTCAATGATAAAGTAGCAACTATTAGAAGTTCAAATTCAATTTTTGGTACAAAATGTACGAATTTTTTATTTGATTCTCGAAACTTGACGATCATTTTTTTTAAATAGTAGGATCGTAATAAAAAGGATAAACTATCCAAGCATACTGTCTTTAGATTTGGAAGTAAGTTGGTTGAGCTGAATTTCAGATATCGTAGTCACCTCAAAAATGTCACTGAGCGAAATGTTCAACGTTATTGCCAATGTTAGTGTGTCCAATAAGTTGATACTCACAAAAAAAAAAATATTTGAGTGAAGCTCGATCTACATATTTATTAATAAAACAAACTCCAATCCAATTGAACAATAAAGTGTTGAATAATAAATACTCAAAGCACATCCACTTTTGCAGTAATCTATGCACGTACATTAATATTGAGTTTAAAATTATACATCACGTAACTTTTTTTGTTACCTTTGTTATTGCAGGTATTTCTGCAAGCTGACAAGCTGAAGCATGCTGTAGATGCATTGGCGATAGTCGGTGAATGGGGTAGAGCTAGACGTATCGTAAAAGAGTTGGCACCAGAGCTAGAGCCTTATTTGGAAGAAAAGTACAAAGAAGCTATGATAAGAGAAGGACATGTGGAGCAGTTGGTTGAAGTTGATGCAGATGCAGCGCTAGAGATACTGGCTCGCAAGGGTCAATGGAGTCAAGTTTTTGAGGCAGCAAGTACACAAAGTCCAAAGCTTCTGCATAAGTACATTGCTCAGCGAGCGGCACAACTTTTGAAGACTAGTTCTCCCATGCAGGCACTTCAACTTTACGTGCAATACGGAGCGCCGTCTATTCCCCAAAATTACAATCTCTATTATCGCTTATCAGAGCTGGTCCTTAACTTCAAGGATTCTAAGGAAGATTATAAGAGTCTTGCTCAGCTGCGAAACGTTTTGCTTGGGCTCATTAAAGGCATGGAATCAACAGCGTCAGAGGAGGCAAAAAAGTTTGATCGCCTTCTTCGTGCAGCGCACTATTCGGCACTGAAACATGCCTGCAAGAATTTTTCACCTCTTACTGGAATGGTGACTAAAGTGAGCATATCTCTTCTTCGATATTCAGACATTCTACCTGCAGATCGTTGCTACTATGAAGCTGGATTAGAAGCTCGTACTGCTGGACTGAACAGTGAGGCCTTTGTTTTTCTCAACCATTTCCTGGACCTTGAGGAATGCATTGAAGAAGGCGATGGGGGGTTGTTGGATGTTGAAGATTTGAAAGTCACTGACTTTCCTGTAGAAGTACCACTGCCAACAACTTTAAGTTTGTCCGCTGAACAGCGAGAGGAAGTCAGAGAATGGGTTTTAGCAGTCTCCATGGACCAGAGAGTTGAACAAGGCCTTCCACTCGATCAACGGGGAGTCTATGTAGGATCGTTAACGAACCCTGCAAACACAGCAGGGGTATTACAAGCCTGTATTCTAACCGGATACCCAATTCGTGGACCAATCATTAATTTCGAGGGTAGCAATCATGCAGCTGATCGCGATGATTGGAATAAACTAGTAAGCACAGCAAGACAAGCTCCTCAAGACTCTCCTTTGAATGATGTACTAATTTTTGTTCAAGAATTTTGCGGCATTTTACCTAGTTATTCATTTTAGGTAAGACCGGATAGTAATTTAGAACAACAAGCCTTATTTAAATAGCTCCAGGGGTAAATAAGGAAATAGGAAATTTCTGATGAATTCGAAGTATCGCTGATTCTTTAGTGTGAATACGGTATTCACACACACTATCAGGAGGATACTATATTAGGGTTACGTATTATATGTAAAGTGTAGTTTAGATTAATCTAAAGTAACATCGCAGCAGCTTTATATTTTAATCAAAATTAATTGAGCTGTTTGGGCTTAACTTGAAGTACGGAATTTATTAAAATTCGGTTGAACCGTAAAAACATCCGGTAGGTAGTATAATATAAGCGAGAAAATGAACGTTCGCTGCATCCGATAAATATGAATAGACATAACGCTAAGCTATGATCATTTCATAATTTAATTATACATAGTATAACAGAAGAATTTGAAAATATTATTCCTACGTACTATATAATGTGCTTAAAGATAATAGTCTACATCTATTTAGTAGCTACATACATACATAATTACGTATACATACATATTCATATACAGAGACCAGTATGCCATATAAATATGTATATACATGTAAAATAATACAAGTTATAAAATATATATAAGTGTTTACACGAGCCTTCATCGTCACTGTGGGGTGATCCTAAATACGGGGCCAATTCTCAGGAAAAATCTTCTGAGAACCGAACGTAATTCGGGCTTGAGATCAAAACACATTACTTCGCATAAAAGCGGGTAACAGTTGGATGCATGAACAGCAAACCTGCTGTCGTACATTTTCAAAACTCTGGTCAGCAGGAGCAGAAGAATCGGTGTCCAAGCGTCTCGGTGAGCCTCGCTGGATAGAGCCAAGAAATACTCTAAGGCTTCTTTAGACACTTCCACCAAACGAGACTCTACCTTGGCCCAGTCGTCTCGGCGTGCCTCGTCGCTATACATTTTTAGCAAAATCCGCAGCGCACATGCCAGTGACTGAGTTTCTTGTTTCAAAAGGTTTGGCTTTACGTTTCCTCTGAACCCAGCTTTCCAAAGATTATTACGCTGTTCATGGTTTGTGTTGAAACTTTTAGCAAAACGATGAGATTTTAAGAGGCACTCTACTAACTGCAGCAAATGTGGAGATGTTAGAGCGCAATACATTCCTTGCTCCTCTTTCTGCTGATCTCCGCCACCCTTACCACCAAGTTCTGGCGTACGACCGTTTAACATGTCTGCTTGAGCAAGCGCCAAATTTTCTTGGTCTTCCTTTCTCGAAGTAGCGGGGTAAAAAACAATGTTGTCGATTGTCTGGATCAGTTCGAGCTGAACTACACACTTAATTAGAAGAGCAGAGAAAAGTCTTGTTATGTGATCGTCGTTGGCAGCCAGGCTCTGTGTACTGACTGTTCGTTTTAAAATTCCCATATGCCCGTCGAAATCTCCATTTATTACTTCAAGGTCTGATTCTTTGTTAGAAGAATGTGGTTTCCAGGTGAGCAGAGCTGTCGGTAAAGTGCTGTCAAAAATACTAAAAACACAACGACAAGTTTTCTCCCATGTTAATTCAGTGAATTTGATACCGTTACTTATTACTAAATTTTCCAAACAATTTGTCCCTGATCGAGCTAGCTGTTCGTTGTCTTGCTGCACACACCAAAGAAGCTGAGCATACAATTGTTCTAGCAATAGAGGGCCCAAAGTATCATAGAATTGAGAAAATACATCGACTATCGCATACAACGCGTGGTTGCAGGTTGTCGTCATCCATTCCGCTTTCTGTAAATGTCATTTATGGTAAGATTATTTAATATGTTTACTCAAGTCCGAAATTACGTATCCTATATATGTTATTCTAAACCCTAGTCAATATCATATACTCTGTTGTTTGGAATGTTGTACTACCTCTGTGTGCTGTTCCGGCAGCTTCATGTTGTCAAAGATCCTGAAGAGAACCTGGAAAAGGTCCTTCCACCAATGAGGCTTAAACGAAGCTCCATGCGTTTTGACGACATCAAATAGGACAGTCAGAGCTCTAGTTCTAACATCTAGTTTGCACCTGCTTACGACGCAAGACAATTCAAATAACAGAGGAAACCAGCCTCTTACCTAAAATTAAAAATAGGTTCGATTTCACCAACTTATAATGCAAATATTAAAAAAATTATTTACCCAAGCTCTGTCCTCTTCTGACACAGTTCCATTGTCATCCATCATTCCTTCGGCAAACAATGTAGGATTCGCATCAATATATGATGCACAGGAACGAATCAGTCTAATCGCTTCCATGCTTGTATCAGGAAATGACGCATTGCAAGCGAATTCACTAAGGCACTTGACAGCGTCTTGAAACGAATCAACCATAATGCCAAAATGTTCGGCATAGAGTTCATCTAGAAAAGGAAGTGGAAAAAGATAGGGAATTAAGTGCTTAGTCAATGATAATGGCCACAAAATTAGTAAATTTTTAACTACGCGTAAAACCTGCAATGGAAATGGAAGCTAAGTGTCAAAATTATGATCTTTTGTACAAGCAGAATGAATGCAAGTTTGCTATAAGAATTTAAGGGTAATTAATGATTATGGTAAAAACATGACAGAAATTTGGTTTAGAATATTTTGTATAAAATAACTTATCATGCTATTAATAAATTTTGTATTTAAAAACATGTAGACCAATAATATATGTAGGACGATAGAATACATGAAGAACCTTACTAATTATTTTTCCAGTTGTAGAGAAAGCAAGATCAACAACAGCTTCATCACGATCGCTAGCGGCGTGATGAAATACGCTGAATATATTTTTCCATCCAGAGCGTATATTCGGTGCCTGTGACTGTACCATTTGAGCAACACATCTGACGACCATGTCTCTGATCGTTGGTGATCTATTTTTCTTCATAATGTGCTCGAATGGTCTTAAGAAATCTTTTTGGAATCTGAAGTTGGCGAATTCGCCTTTTTCAATAAACTTAGTTGCTAGCTGTCTCAGAGAATCGACGGCAAAAAACGCAATGTCTTGTCTAGGACTGCATCCAACGGTGTCAAAATGGTCCCCTAGCACCTGCCAAATCCTAGACCATTGCAGTCTAATTCGGCCCATGTTATAGTAAGAAATCTCGACTATTTTTGTCAAAGAAAACATCCGGGGCTGTGTAGGATGCGCAAGCTCTTCCAGCGAAACCTGGCAAAGAGCTTTTACAAATTCGACTATGGCATCGCCATCTAGTCTCATAGAGCCAGTAAATATTCTGTCTACAGCTACAACCACACTTTGTGAACTGGTTTCTCCTATTGACTCTTTGACACTTGCTGTAACAAAGAATTAAAATTAATTTCTGTAATGAAATTGAATGTTTGAATACACATAAATAAAATTTACTGACGATCCAGAGAGCTGAGGATCAGACTGTTCGTTTGATGGGAGTTGTTGTGGCTTAGACTAGTAAGATTTGCTAGTGGTGAGGGAAAATGAGGCTTAGAAGGTGGTCCGAGAAGCTGTGGTCTGATACCAGTTCCAATTAATTGGGCTAGCTCCAGCTGGGAGATGCATTTTACAACGTCCAACCACGATCCTCCAAGATAGTTGCCGTCTGTGTGAGCGACTGTGATGAGAGTTTTAATGGTATCTATATTTTTCGCTTTCATTTCCATTATCGGAGAGTTTGCTGTCAGCAATGTGAATCTGGCAAGTGCTTGTACATATGCGTCACGTTCAAGCTACAATTAATTTATTTTCCATATGTAAGTAATGGCAATTTACAAATCTGAGAATACTTTTGTTAGATTTGTTTATATCAAGATAACAGAGTTCGTAGATCGCTTACCGACATGTGAAATATACAAGTGATGCGAATTGCACATCGGATACCATCAAGGCAGAGTGAAGCTATTTCTGGATCGTCACAATCCTGTAACCCAACACTAAAGGCAGCCAAAAAAGGCGTCCATGCCATTTTGAACATTGGACGTACGTGTTCAAGGTGTTTTGCCGTGGTGAAAGGAGCTTGAACATGGCTCACTGATTCCATCAAGTTTTTAGCAGCTGTTGAAATAACTTCCATCTCCATATTCCATAAGAGACGTCGTTTTTTTTCACTAGATATTACTGTTATGAAGATCAAATATTAAGATAGTGAATATTTTTATAAAACAATGTAGAATTAAACCAGCAACGCCATTTAATCATTATACCTTGTTTCCCAGGCCGATTTGGATTAGATTTCATTTTAATTTCATTGCCAGCAATTTCATCATAAATTTTCGACAAATACTCTTCTGGTAAATCTTCATTATCACTTATGCGACGATTTAGTTTGATGTACTGTTCTTTAGTCATTTTATTTTTAACTTGCGGTGAGTGCAGATCAGTCGTCAGCATTATAATAGAAAAACCAAGGACGTAGGCAGTGTCGGCACTCGTGAATAAACCATTACTGAAAAATATCCGTATTGTTGAAGAATTTATTCCACAACCATGATAAAATGATAAAATAGGTGAACAGAAAATAAAACCATGCATTAAAAAATACTTACTTTGGATTGCACTCGCAATATCGACTAGCAAATTTCTCCATAAGTCTATCAATCTTCTGAGCCTCTCCAGGGAGCCGGAAGCCCTCAAGAAAATATCTAAGAGCGGTGACTAGATCCCTGTCTGCAAATTCCATCTGATCCACGTAGCTATACATAACTTGGTTATGATTATGGTCACCCAAGAAATCGCCAATCGCTGTTTTATCCAGGCGGTCATCTATGTGTAGCCAGCGAGCCACTTCATCTATCGACCCACCAAGCAGACCCTGTTCCTGTAAGTACTGGACACCTTTGCTCGGTTTTCGATTGAATCTGTAATGAGATGGCATTAAGAAACTTGGAAAATCTGAATGCTTCATTTTCGTTGAATTAAACTCAGGAGAATTCATTCATACATGTCAATTCCAGCTTCCCAGACTTCTTTTTGGTGCTTTTGGACTTCATATTGCTCTGGGGAATCTGGGATCTCTTTATTTCCTGTCAAGCTTGAATTTGCGGATGAAAGGCTACCCGCACTACCATAGTGAGGCAAGGGCGGTTCAAGGGGAGGATCAGGGGGCTCGGAAGGTGGCTGTTGGTCCGCAGGCACGCTAGGATTAACGTAAAGGTCTCTGCTCCACTCGACCATGCATTTTAATATCGAAACTAGACATTCTAGGCCTCGAATGCGCATAGACTTTTCCTGATTAGGGGAGGCGCCTAATTCCAATGCTTGACGGCCCTGGGCAATTTTGGATAGATCATTAACAAGCCTGCAAAAAAAAGTTGACAAGGATTAATCATAAATTATTGTCCACATGGAAATAAATTGTGATATCCGATTTTCATGATGTTGATAATTCGGAATTTGAACGAGTGATTACTACTCAGCGAATGTACAATTTTTTTTTAACTCCATGTACCCGTATAGTAAACCATTATTCGTGTACTGTATAATCATAAAATATGAGTTATTGACCTTTCAAATAAGTTTGCTGCTGAAAGGTCGCAATCATAATTAACATAGATGTCCACAACGCTTTGAGCATCTGCACAAATCCGTGTCAGAGCATGTATGACCATCCATTTGTGCTCGAAGGATGAACTGGAAGTTTCTAATATGTTCATGAAAATTTCTTTGAAGAACACCTCTATCTGCATTTTCAAGTGAACTTTGAACCGCGCCAGTAGGGCCAAGAACAGGGCTAGGGACAGCTCAAAAACTTCAGGCACGGATGAGACCCCATTTTTAGATAGTGCAACACATAAGTATTGCTTTATAGCTATCACAAACATTTCATTCGATCGCAATACTGGACCTGCATTCTGTAGGATACCCAAAAGCAACTGAAGTGACAAAATTTTTGAACGAAGCTCATGGGACCTGAAAAAGAAGGGAAGTTGAAATTACTTTCAGAATAGAAGAAAATTTGTTTCACCTGAAAAGAACTTTGATTTTACCATTTCCGATCAGCAATTCAAACCAATACATGGAATAAAAGAAACGAGCATAAAAACATCAGTATTTACTTTGGATCTGGTGTCCCATCAGGCAGAGGCTTCATAGAAAGTTTGCAGAGTGCCCTGAATACAAGAAAGGCATCTTTTTGCAGGACATGAGTGAATTTTGCTGTGACCATATTATCACTTTCCACAGTGTTTTCATCGGTTGTGTCATCAGTCGGTACTTGATCAAGCGAAACTTCGTCGGAAGCTAATACTGGGCTTGGGTCCTCAGGCACAATGGTGTTCACCATCTGATCAAGAATAGATTTCACTAACATATGTGCTTCTGTAGGATCACTTATTGAAGACTCCTCGTTTATCACAGCTTCAGATTCTGTTTCACCTGCAGTAGCTGCCAAAGTTTCCTGCTGCTCGTTTTCAGCTCTCAAAGATTCTTCCTCCTGAATGAGAAGATTTTTTGCAAGCTAAGTAACATCTTTACTAGTAAATTTTTTAATAAACTAACATTTGCAGGAATAACTAAGGAATATTTACCGCTTGAGATTCCATGCGAGCGAAAATCACATTAATCATTTGCGTTAGAGTTGCTCTTGCAGTTGTTTGGTTAACTAGATTTCTGGATGCAAGGTAAACATTGTAAACTGTGCGAATAGTTTGCAGAACTGTCCTCTCGTGAACTTCCACATGTTGACTGGTCATAACGGTTAAAAGGGCTTTTATAATCTGCAGTTGAATTCCTTCGTCCGTTTGGGGTCCCATAAAACAGTCGCATATCGTCTCAACAATACGAACAATTAGCAATTTGTTAGGCTCAGTAGAGTCGGGAACATTCCCAGTAAGGTGGCCATAAGCTATTAATTTCTGCAAACAATCCAATGCGGTGACCACGATCCGAGGGGACTTGCTTTGGCAGGCCAGTTCAAATGGCAGAAAATATTTCTCTGCCGAAATGACATTAGAGTCACTTTTGGGCAACGGAAGAGCATTGGATGTGGTTTCCTCACCCGTGACAGTTGGAACTTCTTTAATCTCATTGCGCAGATCGTCTGTATAAAAAATGGTAAAAAATTATGAACTTGTAGCACAAGAACCTAGCGCCAGTATCATTGACTAACTCTCTTGCTTAATAATAAACAAAGGTCTATAAAAATGAATTCCCAACTTACCGAGAGCAGATTCGCATGATTTTTTAAGCTGTGAAAGGTGCGACCGCTTGATATCGCGGTCGGCGAGTATTTTTTCGAGAGCACGAACGATAAACATCTCTCTGGTTTTGGAGTTATTTTGCATCGTCGTAGATCGTGATTAACCGTGATTTAACACGTTATGGAATGAAAATTGAAGAACGATTTGACCGAGCAATCAACTAGGTGAAAGAATTGGAAACATATTGACGTAAGCATTTTCGATATTTCAACATTCGTTACCGTACGGTTTCACCGCGGTCTCCGTTGCGTTACGTCACTTTATCATACGCCGACGATTTAATTATTTTCGATTTAATACGGCTACAACCCGCGTACGAGTGGCCTATTATCTTCGAAGAATGACCAGATGAGTTGAGGAAGTTTGAAATTGGGTTAAAGGGATCGAAAATAATGTGAATGTGGCAGACTGACAGTCAGCCACCCGAAACCATAGGTTATGCAGAATTGGTTAGAGCTAACGTCGACTGAGCGGAGCTAGAGTCCCACGATGGTCAGAACGTCTCTAAGCGACGTGATATGTTTTCGTTACTAACACTGGTTACTAGGCACTAAACTCCCTCTAGGCTATTTTTGCATACTCCTAGGCGTATTCCGTTGGGTAAGGCAGGTATTTATTGTACCTATGAATCGAAATTTAATCATTGATTGAGCATTCCAGGTATAGATGGTACTATGTCGTTGTTGTAAGAGAGCAGAGATTGGGAGCATAATGAAGCAATAAAATAACAAATCGCAAGTGTTGAAATGAGTATTCGTTATCGCAAAAGTTGGAGTATCTCCCAATGTTGTTCATCAGTGGCTGTAGTATGATAACGTAACGTGGAATTCATCTGTATAATTCTATTCGCGCTACGAATAATATTCCAGCAAGTTATAAGGATATTCGTGCTAATTGTTGCGCAATTCGACGAGCTGTCACCGATGTATAATACCTCATAATTCTCTCTGTTATACGTCTATGTGCCGACTGCATAATTAGCTTTTGACAGATCTACACTTCGCCGTGATTCATTAGATTACTGTTCTCATCGGTGACCGCGGTTTTAACAACACATCAGAGATATAGCCATGGAAAAACAACCCTTAAAACCAGGAAATGATAGGCCTCCACCCTACTCTGCAACTGAACCTCCGATCATTTCGACGAATCCGCCGCAAGGTAGGTATATTATAACAATTGACATTGAATCTTTATTGAAACGCATAAAAAATTCACTCATCATCTTTACGACGATTGGCAAGCGTTGGAATCAATGCCAATGTTATTTTGAATTCAAGCGGTATTTTTCACTTCACCGCGTCCCATGCATGAGAGTGACAGTCATCGCATATGATAACTGCAGATCATCTGACAAATCGGACATTATTCTTTACTTCATTTCATTTTTAATCCCAAGCATGTTTCTCTTCATTTTCGCATGTAGCTGGTTCGTGGCAGCCACCTCCGGGGTATTATCCGCGAAATGGAACACCTATCCAGGGTTCCTACTTGCCATCCTACGGAGCAACTGAACCTGCGACCACAACGACTGTGATTGTCCCCGAAATAATCCTCGTCGGCGCCTGCCCTGCCTGCAGAGTAAGCCAATAATCATATTTCGTATTCACGCGTGCATTGTTCGTTATGAGTGAGATATCAATGTTACGTTATTATTGGCAAAACAAAACAAAACAAAACAAAGTAGTATTTTGCTACTACTGTATTACAAGTGCGAAAAGTGGACGATTTCCGATGAGTATGAAGTTTGCAGCGTGTGCCGCAAAGGCGAGCGCTATAAAACACGAGTCAGATATCGTCTATCCGTCTGTGTGACACGCTATTTCTTCCAAGGAATCTGCGAAGGAAAGTTTCATTTGAGAAGTAACGAAGGTGCCACTGTCAGCGAGTTAAATTAGGGTTAGATGACTTACGCTCAATGACACAGTGCGTGAAATTGAATTATTTGAAAATGCGCATGCGCCAAAGAAATCACTTAGTGTGTAAGTTTGAGCATTCCAGTTTTACTCATGCGCCAACTTCGTTTTACCGCATTGTTCGGAAATGGGGAATTTTATGCAGGCTCCACGAGCTTCGAAAATCGAACTTTCCAAATAGGTGTTGTAAAAAATCTAAATATTCTCGAAAAACAAAAATGAGTCCTTCCTTGGCTTTAATTTTTTGAAAGATTTTCGGCCTGAAGACATTGGGTAAAAAATTAGATTTTACATCTGAATTCAAAAATTTACTAAAAATTCTTTTCACTTATGATAAGGAATCTGTTACGATTTATCAATGTGCAACGTCATATTCTGATTTATTTATAAATTGGTTATTATATATGTGCAAAAATACGATATACACTGCCAGCCAAAAGTTTGGGTACACCAGTCGAAATTTTTTGCTGCACTAAATATTAGATAGCGGACTTAAAAATAAAGAGAATCAGACGTTACAAACAGTGCTTTAAAGAAGACAAATTTACCATCGTTTTGCTTTATTAGAAAATTCTCTACAACTCTTTTTAGCACCAGTGCATATTTGTGAATACGGCCGTTTTTCGACTATTTTTAGCCGCCGGAAATTATGTCCGCATCTTAAGGAGAAAAATTTCCTCAGTTTTTTCTATGCTAAACTTAAAAAGGATATCAAAACCTACATTTTCGTTTTTTAAAATACTCGTTCGAATTTTTGCGCCCCAGTATTGCATTTTTAGCTAAAAAAGACATGTTTTAGAAAAAAAGCTGTCATCAGAAAATGTCAAGAGGGTAAAATGTTGCATAGCTTCACACTCGGGTAGCTTGAATTTTTTCAGAATCAAAAAAAAAAATTTTGTATGTATCATGCAGCCTGTCAAAGATGAAATCCATCAATTACGTGAGCTATTCTGGATACATGGTAGAGAGAGAAAGAATTTGGACTTCTTTTTTGTAGCCTTATTTACTGATTCCTATTCCGCGAGTTTCTACTTACAATTTACCGATTTCTGTTTGGTATCCCGTGTGTGCATAGGTTAATTCAATGCTGAACCGTTGTTAATTGCCGTAATAACTATATCCGTAATGGTTAAAACGAGAGCAATTGCTAAACTGAAAAATTGGACTTTTAAAAAAATCTGTTTCGGAGCAAAAATATCTTCTCTCTATACGTATTTTCAAAATCATACTTCCAACCAACTCAATAACTTCATTGAGAAGCTTGATGTTTTTAAATCACTAAATATAATATAACATGAAATCGTTTCTCACCTACTTTCAAAGACTGCATTTATAAAGTGCAGCCATCGTAGAATGACATAAGCATTAAAATGTCTATTGGCACAAACCAATAAGAAAATAAGCAAAATAGAAACCGTGAATAACATTCTTATACAAATCTTGACTTATATTTTCCGTATTAGTGTCGACTCAAAGACCAATTTATTTTGGGTTCTGTAAAACTTCTTTTTTTTCGTTCCCGACAAGCCACTTCGCAAAAATGACGAATAAGAAAGAGTTATAAATTCTCAATTTTTAGGACGTAGCCGATGGTAAAATTATGCTTTAGACCACATTAATGAACTGTGATTCACCCGTTCTTAGAAGCTTCGTTCGTGAAATTCACTCGTATGATGCGCTCCACGTATATTTGGTAAAAGTTTAAGTCTCGAGAATTTAAACTAGTTTTACCTTTCAGATGTAATCTGGTTATGCAATCAAATTAACGAACTAATCTACATTCTAATTACTTCGAGATGCCTCCGGAAAACAACTCTTACTTCACACCATTGCATAGCCGCATTAGTTAAAGGCCAAAAAAAGATTGGCGAGTATTTTATTCGATCCAGCAATACGTCAGAAGTTGTATCGAAAATCGGAAGGTTGGCCTAGGCCTAGCCTCGTGTTAGATTGAGATGCAAAATCGTGGCAAAAAATCAAATAGACAAAAAAAGTAAGATAGCTAATTAAAACGAATTGATTCAAATTTAATTACAGGTGGGCATGCTGGAGGATGATTATACGTGTCTGGGCCTCTTCTGTGCGATATTTTTCTTTCCACTTGGAATATTGTTTTGTCTGGCTTTGAAAAATCGGAGATGTTCAAATTGTGGCGCTTACTTCGGTTGAGAATACGGCGGTAACGGCCAGAAAAATGGAGAATAGTTATATATGATTGTGCAAATCCATAGATATGTATAGAAACAAAATTCCATGTGCCTTAAAATGTATAAAATTTATCACAAGACTCGTAAATTACTTATATATTATACATAGATAACATCACTCGAGTTCGCTGATCAATCCTATAACGCATCTAGAATATACTACAATTTATACGTTATAATCGAGAGATATAGACATGTTGTCGTTGCAGCGAGTAATTAGCTCGCACAGCTAACTCGCCCGGTTTGAAAGTGTATGTGCACGTAAAATTAATGATCCGAAGTTGCCACGATCATTTTTAACAAGTGATGAAATGAAAAACCAATATAAGTATGTGTGTATTATAAATGCAGTTGATTGAACCGCGATTGAATTCAAGAATATAACAACGTCTACAATTTGTATGACGCGAGTTTTTAACTTTTTTTTTTTTTAATACTTTATTTTCAAACTTTTGCCCTCCGCCCAAGGTTACTGTACAGAATAACTGGAGAAATCTATACGATTCAAAATAAAGAATTCGCTGCCTTGTTTCTGGCTCGCGGGATATTTCGGTCACGGTCAAATGAACGCGCTCGTCGCTAGAGAAGGTCGAAGATTTAATCGTAATTATGTATGAAGCGAAATCTTCTGAAAAAAACGATTTAACACTACACGAAATAAAAGCAGCATCCCTACTTTTTGATATCAGCATTGGGGTCAGACATTTGAAACCAACACTGTGTGGTGGTAAAAATTATACCCTATCAAGAGAGTTATATTTAATTATAAAATGCAATGCTTTACCGCAGTTGATTTAGAAAAATAGGTACTCTCAATTATCCGACTCCTCAGCGACACAGTGTAGTTTAACCATGTTCTAACTGTTGTCCCAATTACTACACTATCCGGGATAAGTGACCTCATAATTTCCCACGTATTTTTACATATAATTAAGAAAAAATATAATATAACATACATGTATATGAGTCTTCATAAATAACATCACAGTATTTACTAATATTGTCTGAAGAATGAACTTCTTATTTCCACCTTTACTTTAACGATCCTTAATAGTAGCAATCATTAAGACAGTAATATCATAATTGCAATAAACTTGGAACTCGCGAGAATGATTGTGAAATAAAAGAAAAAAAATATTTTAAATATGCGTATTATAGATATATATTTTTGATTGATTCAATTCCTAACTAATTCATATGAGTAAATGGTGATGGCCGCTGCCACTCGATGGGAGAATAATATAGAGTTTCTTGTCAATGCGGTATCTGTTATAGTTGTATATACGAATATTCAAATATGAAAATCATTTGCTTAGTTCGTAAGTTGCATAACATTAAATGATAACGAATATGTTATATGTATAGCATGCATACTGATCGTAAGTCATCAAAGACAAATAAATAGTGTATGTAGATATACGATATGTTGGCTATCCAAAGCGTAAAATGGCGATCAAAATGATTTAGTCACGATGCAACGAGGAGCCTAATAACTGACAATGAGAATTCACCTTGTAGCGAAATTCGTTGGTATGTGCTCGTATCTGTATTGCTTCATAGAATTTATGGATCACACACGATCCCGAAAAATGCCGAGCTAGGTAAGCGACGAAAAGAGGAAAAAGCGATAATTACATTAGCGTTTGATTTGAAAACTTGGGTTTTATTGTAGAGTCTTCTTATAATTGGGAGATTAACGTTGAAAATGCATAATTTCATTGTTCGCGTTTCTTTTTTCAAATGTCTCAATAACACGGTCATATTTCAAATTAACGACAAAAAACTAGAATGAGGAAGTAAGTGTACCATTGGGTTGACGGATGTTGATTAAAAACGTGTTAAAAGTTCGTACTTGTTTCCTTTCGTCTTTCCTTCTAATTAATATCGGTTTGATCAGTGGAATGCGGAGATCCGATATGACCTCTGTAAATGGTGTAGATCCGAAAGTAACGAATTCTTAGGTTTCAGGGACCTTGGAAGAGATAAGGGATTTAGAGAATTGCTGATTCGCACACAGGAGATTTCGCCAAGGTGATATGAATTAAGATATATATTATACACGTGCGAGATGTATAATCGTAATCCATGGAGTAGTGCGAGAAAAAAACGAAGCGTAAAGGAGGCGTGAATATATAAAATAATTGTTCGGAGCGCGATCGCTAACTTAAATTTTTTAGTGACCCCAAGATTACTTGAATAACTTCTATCTATAATAATCACAACATCAAATGTACAGAAACAATAGTAACAGACGCAGTAGCAACATACGGCCAATTGGCTATTCATGCAATATTTTCTCCAAGTATATAATCATTGTTGACTTATCGTTATACGTATAACAGAACAGAGGTACAGAACCTGTCATCTTTTTGAGTAATACGGTTTCACTGCAAGTTGACGTTAAATTTTTTTTACATAAATGTACCAAAATCTCATGTGTTGATTTGGAATTTTTGTGAGAGTCTCAAATTGGTTAATAAACTAATTCCTCGTATCATTATTGCAATGACGGCAAATTTTCTTTCCTTTCAAACTCCCGAAAGTTTCCTCTCAATTCATCTTTTTTAACGTATCAAGTCAAGTGAGATCCTCAAGTATTTTGTAACACAAATTTTAACATATCGTGACAAATTCAACATTTGCACAAATATTTCTGTAACACTACATTTTAGTTTGGCATGTCATTTACATCCCGGACACCAGCGATAATCTCACAGATTGAGTTTAACGCTATTTCCAATTCACTCCATTCCTTAGCTTACCAACTTTATTGCAAATACATTATTCATCTAATTGGATTGTTCGTGACGTGTATTGTATGTAAGTGCAATTTCCATGTCCTTCAAGGCGTCAGTAATATCTGCCGTAGTTTGAAACAATGCGGTTAATTAAAACCTTTTGCAGAGTTTTATGTATTTAATAATGTAGTAGTTGTAGGTACGCGTGTAGCAATCGATATAGTCAGTTCGCGGTATGTATACGCCGTCTATATTCGATAGTATAATGCGAGTGGAAATTTCCTGCTGCGTTATGTTTCGATTCATTGCCCTCTAGTTATTTTAGCGTTAATCACAATTCACTCATATCATAAAAACAGAGCTGCCCATGCAGCCGACAATGCAAATGAGGGCTCATTAAAATCAACACGCTCGTTCACCGTTATCCTATTCATAGTTTATTGTGAAAAACTGCTAACTTTCAAAAATATTTGAAAAAATTTACCTCTTCACCAGACATATACTATATACGTATGTATTTTTTTTTGTTTAATGATATACTGTGCACAATATAAATTATATTTCCGTCTGTTATGAAATAAGTCACATAAGACTGAAAATGTTGGATAAATTTTACGGTTGTATGCGTATTTTTTATATATATATATTGGGATGTGAAAGAAAAAAAAAAAAAATTTCTTGGAAACGGATTCAAAAGTTTCGTTCAAGTATAAAAATACGCCTGTAAAAATTTAAGCTCTTAATATTAACATTAAGAGGTTGCGCGTCGCACTTTTCTATTTTTCATATGAATAACACGGTAAAAATGGTCTTTCCTCCTTCTGATTTTTATAACTAGTTAAAAATCCGTCCTACAGGGGATTCGCAAACATATTTTGTTCAAAAATTGAACGCTCTAGAAAAATGGTCTTTTGTCATTTTATGATAAATGTACTCCTGCAAGAGTTATTTAAGGTCAAAAATTATTTAACGACCTTAATATTAAGAGGTTTCATGAAGTGAGAGACCGAAAAAAAATCAAGGTTTTTTTTTTGAGGCAGTACACTTTTAGTGTACATGCAGGCAAAGCAATGCATGTATTACCGTCATCAAATACGCAACGCATATAACATTGATGGATAATGTGTAATTAAATAAAACTGCTCCAGCAACAGGCCTCGCAATTTCAATTCATTTCCGGGCTTCGATATTACAATGACTGCTCTCATTTAGGACCTTGTTTACTATTGGTCAAGTGTTGGTCAGGGTTTTAAATTATCAGGTGCGTTGACGCTGATCGGTCAAGATATACATTTTGTACATATATTACATTGGGGTGTGTAAGTGAGAAAAAAAATTTCTCTCGCAAACATGTTCAAAAGTGCCATTTAGATATAAAAATACACCTGTTCAAATTTAAGCTCTTAAATTACAAACACACACACGCACACACACACATATATATTGAACGATCAGCGTCAACGCGCCTGATAATTTAAAACCCTGACCAACTCTTGACCAATAGTAATCAAGGTCTTAAATGAGAGCGGTTATTACGCCAGAGCCGATAATTATGGCTGCACCCTCTCTGTATCGTAACCGACCGACGTGCAACTATCATAAGAGAGCACACACACTCATACCATAGCTTTTAAGAACCATATAGATTTAGATTTAGTTACCATCTTGATGCGCAATGGTCTCGCACCGACAATCGTTCATGTATCATTTTCATTTCTTAATTTCATATCTTCAATTTCAACTCAGGCTCGCGAACTCTCACCGACCAAACTTAACGAACGTGAGAGAAAACGAGACGAGCAGTTCGCAAAGTATCATTCTTAGAATTCAAATTTGTATTCTTGCAACTAACTATCTTGTCAGCATTGCACCGATTGGCCTCTTCAAGACCAATCGTCTTGCTCTGACGTAGCCAAAAACCAATCAGGAAAAATTTTTACGATACGCCGATTCGAAGAAAACATATAAATTATCAAATGCTATCTTACAGAGTTCCGTCTGTTGTATAGAACAATTATTATCTCCCTTCAACCGTCAGAACTGGATTTCTTACGTGTTAATTAAATAGCGAACAAAAAATGTCGATGCGGCACCGCTTAAAAAAATCGCACGGCAATTTCCTTTCACGAGGTTCAATGTTATGTTAAAAACTATGATTTCATGAAGTGGGAGATCGAAAAACAAAAATAAAGTATTTTTTGAGGCAGTCTAGTGCACACCCTGTGTTTACTGGCATTACTAACCCTCTGGTCTACACCTGGGTTATTAATAACTCGGCGGCACTTTAAAAGTTACGCTCCTGCCAAGGAAATCTTTCGCGCTTTGCTGTCTTTATTTTTAAATAAATATTTACTAAATGTAGATATCGCATTTGCGTTTGCATATTCTTAATCGGAACATTTTGACGATTCCATTTCACTACTAAAATTATAAAAACAAATGCTGAGAATTAGTTTCATAAGGAATATAACTTTCGAGTCATAAATGACCGATGGTATACATAATAGTGGCGACGGAAAACGGTGAAGACCAGAGGGAGCATTTTAGCTTTATTGTTTAAAGGGTACTGTACAATTATTTTTGCGAATAAAACGAGGATGGTGGCCTAGAATATGTCAAAATTAATGTAAGGTATATCCGTCGCCACCATTCTCGATTTTATTTTCTTATACGGTGTGTTACGTACAATATTACTATACGCCAGTATGCAAATCAACACCATAGCTACTTATGGGAAACAAAAGAAAAAGTCCACTTCTTCAAAATGTGGCTACAACGAGATTCTAATGATTATTGGAATTTAAAGCAACTACCTTTAGGTTTGAAAATGCGTGGGAATAAACTATACGTTGACCGTGTAAAATAATCTTATATTCTCACCAAACTATACGTGTAACGTATTTACTGTATAAAAGAAGAGTAAAATTTAAAAAATTATAATACATTTTATTGGTTTTGTTTTTAGACAAGGTTCTTCCTCATCCCGATTAGATAACAAAAGCCGTTGAAAAAATAAAATATAAGGGTCGAGACAAAACAGATGTAGCTAATTCAGCGATTCTATCACTTGAGTATAATTGAGATGCATAAGATTATCTTTGACGTTGCATGGAATTCGCTGACTGCAGGTCGCGTAAATGTGATCGTGAAATATTTAGCGCATTGCCAGTCAGTATATTCCCTACGCAACGTCCTGCAGTGAATTATTATCGGCTTCGTATTCACGCGAGTGGATATAGTAAGTTTATTGCAGAACGAAGGTTCCCTTCTCCTGATTCCGTTTTAGTTAAGCATCATGAACTGAGCAATTTGCTTTTTAATGCCAATTTGATTGCGCTGCCTTGCCACTTTCGTCACTCACCGTTATTGCAGCCACATCTTCTTGGTCGAATTTCTGGAAATTCGAATCTGTAAGATAAATGACCCGTTGTTTACAAGTATAAACTGGTTCCTTCATTTTTCGTGAAATTCTTTCTCATTGAATTTGTTTTGTTCGTTTTATAGCAATTAGTAAGAAATTTTTGCTATAAATGTCGTACGAACTGTGTCCAAGTCTATCGAGTTTTATGAAATTTTTTCGACAAAAGCATACGGTCAAAGAAAACGGAACGTGGCAATTTTTAACGTCCATCATTTGGTTTTAAAGTCGTGTAAATTTCAAATTTTTTCATCAAGCCATTTACGAGATCATCGCCGGAGTTTGCCGCTTTCGTCGGGACAGACAGCAAATCGTAAAAATAGTTAGACCGTAATTTTTCTAAACACTTGTATTTCGGATACTTGAGGTTCGAAAACGCAATTATTCATTGAAATTAGAATAATTCACTTTTGACCGAAGCCGTTACATTTCTCATATCACCATAGATGATAAAAAGTAAAAAGAGTACCGAGGAAGAACTGCACAGTATATGTTTATGCTTATATTGAGTGGAAATGATAAAGTAAGTGCCATTTTTAAATTTTATACCTTGCAAGGTTGCGTCCAGGTTCATTTATAAACTGTTTTTCAATTGTAAATGTTTCTGCAGGCTGCAATTTTATTCGTCAGCTGATTGGTATAACTAACAACTAATTGCTATATATAAATGCGGCCGTTTTGTATATAACGGGTCGTGCAGCAGATTCACCGATTTCTGCTGCTCGTTTGGGTTTCACAGTTGTATGTACCGTTTTATATTATTATACCACGTTGAATCCTAAAATTAAGTTACAAACGAACCTTTGATTTATTCTGCTATTTTGAAATCTCGTTCGGACCGTATACTCAGGATCGGGAAAGTTGTAATGACAGTTATCCTGTTTAATTTATGAACTAAGCTGCTAATTACAGCAGCTGACAAACCAGTGTCATCAATCTCACAGCATAGTTTGCATTCATTTAATAAGTAAATCCTGAATTGATAGCTTGTAGTTGGTAGCTGAAATTAACCTTTGATTAGAAATTTTAATATTGAAAGTGCGAATCACGCGGGAAATATCTTCAAAGGCCTTCTTATTGAAAATAAATGCGTATATATTGATATTCTTGTTACTTATTGGTCAGTTATTTAATTATTTAATGTACGAAAACCAGTTAAAATCATTTAAGTCATATCTACGGCTTTGTTACCGAAGAGCAGACAATCGTTTTGAATCTTATTGTACGCGAATCATTCCGTCAATGTAATTTAAGATTTTCACAATTTTGCAGAGGAAAGCAGTGCACGTTTAACGATGCGGTATCAATAACTACGTCTACTGTAAACCCTATTACATTGTGTACGTCTAGCATTACACGTATCAAACACCAAATTCGAGTCTGGGTTCTCGATGTCCAATTTTGGTTTTTTCCACGTAACTAATGAAAGAAAAAAGAGTTTTATTAGATAAAGTTTGCTTTTGTATGAACCAGAAGAACTTTTCGGATTTTCAGAAAAAATACCTTATTTCTCAAACATTTATTGTAAGCAACAATTAAACAAACTTCACTTTGGCATTTAAATCACTTCTGTTTGAGAATTTTTATTTTATCGATGTAAAAAACACAAAAGCAAACTTTATAAGTAATAAATTAAGATTTTGGTTATTATTCGATGTATAGAATCAAAATTTATTTATTTAAACGTAAACTTAGGAAAAAAAAATTGGTTGACCAGGGTTGTTGACTTAGTATTATTTTTAGCAGATCAATTATGCACTGATAGCATGGCTACTTCTGAGCTTGTTGACAAAAAAGAAGATTATGCAAATTATTTATCTGTTTCAGATTTAAAAAAAGATTTTTTAATACTTCAACCAAGTACTTTCATATCACATTCGGTGTTAGAATATTTGATCATTTTTTTTTATGACCATGATGATATTTATATGCCAAACGTACGAAATATTTAACATCCATTATTTAGTAATTGAAATTCTAGAGTTTTCACACGTAATAGAATTTTAGTAGCCGTTTTAAGTATGTCACGGTTCATCGACATAATACATTGCTGTGCCACTGTTTAGTAGCTGATTTTGATCGCTTCTATCATTCGGCAATTGTAGTATTTGAAAATGTATGCCTGATTCTAGCAAAATAAAATACCGGTGAATTATAAGTATGAAAAAAATGGAAAAAAAGGAGTTGCAAAAACTCTACGTTCTAGTCGTTGACTCACGGTAAAGCTGAAGGAAAGTCTTAAAAATTCTCAATCAGGTTCATTAATTTATATCCGCTCGAGTGAATGATGCAGAAAGCTGCTAATTTGTCCTCTTGGAAAAGGACGTCATACAATCTTGGCCCGGGGCGCCAGTTGTCTTAAAACTGACACTGTATGTGGCAATGAAACGCAAAGAATTCAAAACTCAACGTTTCAGAAGGACTAAAGATCGGAGGACACTGTGGAAGATTCGACCGAATCCCTCATATTCGCGTAATCTTCAAAATAATTATAGATTTTGCGGTAAAGCAAAGACACGCGTACGCAGAGTATTGCAGGTGTTGCCTTATTAGTTACTTGAACGTAGTAATTTTCTTGGAACAACCGCACCGACGGACTTTCCCTGTATGCAAGATTGGAAATGGTGTTATCGCGTTTCTGGTTTGGAGAAATGCAGTATACATTAATATAATATAGCTCGATGACGCACGTAACTGGTAATAAAGGGTAAAGTGACAAGTAAAAGAAAGAGCACGACTCCCAATGAAGGCTGTGGGCATTTTTTCAGGCAATGCGTGGAAACCCGCAGACACCGGGGAATCAGGCAGATAAATGACGAAAGCGGATGGTGAAAAGAAAACCTAACGGAAAGAAGGAAAACGGCAAGCATTGAATATCGACACCGGAGTTCCCCTGCTCGCATTCTCACTACGTCCTTGGCGGATTCTCCGTTGGCTTATAAAGGTGGGTGGAACCGTTTCTAGCGACACACGGTTCACCAACTCCTCGGCCGAACGTCACCGAGCGATAAACCATGCCAGCCACCGAGGGGACCTTCGACCAGTCCTGGGATCAGAAGCAGGATTCTAACGACTGGCCGCCTCTGAATCCGAAGAACGGAGACGCCACTAGTTTGCCCGTCGATGTGTTGCAGGGTCAATTTCGTTCGGTATCAATCCGCAATGATGACGACGACGATGGTGAATCGAAAAATTTCCCGAGGCACAACGAATCTTCCTCAAGTTTGAATCAAGCAACTTGGCGCAGTCTTCCGATTAAAGAAAACCACGAACAGTTCCTCCGCGATTTCATGGACATCGTCATCGAGAAGGCCGTATTCGAGGTGAGTTAGTGCCTTTATTTTCTTATTTTGGAATCACGGAAGTGAAACGTGAAAACGGAAGTTACTGATTATTAGTTCATACATTAGCAGTTGCGTGAAGAAAGATCCGTATTTCTAAGATAGATCAAAGTCTTCTTGGAAAATTCTCCGTCAAATTTTCTGCATAACTGCAGAAGAATTATCCAGATCAGTGAATACTTTGCATTGTACTGCATCATTTTTTTTGCAGTCGTCTGTGATTAGATACACTGAATGACAGTGCCATCTCAGTATTTCTAAAATTAGTGTTTCTCCAATTTGTTGTGAAAGCAAATTTTTTTTTTTGCTACTTTCTCTGACATCCTGTATGATTAGTACTTGTTAATCTGGTAAACTCATTTTATCAAGAATGATCTCATGGTCTCGTATTTTGCATAGGTAACGAAGCAATCATTTTTTTTTTATGTAAAGTGATATTGTTACGAAAAATACAATACTTCGTTGAAAAACAAAAAATTATTTTAGTAAATTTACTGATGGATTATACTTTCAGTGCTACATCAAGCCTTGATTGAAAATGCATCAAGTGGTTTAGCAACACATGTTTGCATCAAAGATGATTTTTTGCAAAATAAATTGAAGTGCATCTTTATTCCCTCAAGAATCATGTACCCAGCAGTGGCGAACAAAATGTTAACTTGAGATACGATGATTTTAAACCGGATCCTGAGATATCATGTTGTTCTGCTCCTCTGTCTATTTCACATATTCATAGGATACTCGTTGTTTGCCAAATTATATCATATTACGCTTCATTTGCATGCAAACCTAATTAATACCTCGGTGCAGAGTAACGTCTAAGGATGTAATACTGGACCATATCAACGATGTTGAAATTGAATTCATTATATAGTGTGTATCTGCATAGTAAGCGTAAAGTATATAATGTATCGACTTTCTCTGCAGACTACGAAATCACAGTCGCACAAATATCTTAGTTTATACTTTAAATGTTAGAAAATATTTTTTCGCGATTTCGATGTCTTTTGTGTACGTTAAAAAAAATCTGTTATATAAATGACGGCATAATCGAATTCTTTAATGCTCTTCTTCCAGGGAACATCTAGGAAAAATCGGGTAGTCGAATGGACGGCACCAATAGACCTCTTGTCCGCAATAAATCTGAACCCGGAAGACAAGGGCTTGACGCACGAGGATCTGCTGTCCTTAGCGAAGAGCGTGATTCGTTACAGCGTGAAGACAGGACATCCTCGTTTCATAAATCAACTATACTCGTCCATCGATCCATACGGACTGGCTGCCCAATGGTTGACAGACGCGCTGAATCCTTCCGTCTACACTTTCGAAGTGTCCCCAGTATTCTCTGTAATGGAAGAAGTTGTGTTAAAAGAAATGCGAAAGATCGTGGGATGGCCAGACGGCAAAGGTGACGGAATATTCTGCCCTGGGGGTTCAATGGCGAACGGATACGCGGTGAACATTGCGAGGCATCATCAGTTTCCACAGCTGAAAGAAACCGGCCTGAGCCAAGGTCCGAGACTGGTGGTTTTCACTTCCGAAGACGCTCACTACTCGATAAAAAAGCTCTGTGCCTACCTGGGAATCGGAACCAGTAATGTTTACAGCGTGCGCGTTGATTCCCGCGGAAAAATGATGCTCGATGATCTAGAAGCTCAAATTCAAAGGGCCGTTGCGGAATGTGGAGTCCCATTGATGGTCTCTGCGACTGCGGGAACAACAGTGATTGGAGCGTTCGATCCGCTTAGGGGAATTGCAGATATTTGCAGAAAGTATAAAATATGGTTGCACGTCGATGCTGCTTGGGGTGGTGGTGCGTTGGTCTCCGCAAAGTACAGCCACCTTCTGGACGGTATTGAATTAGCAGATTCAGTCACTTGGAATCCTCACAAGCTGCTAGCAGCTCCGCAGCAGTGCTCAACACTTTTGACACGTCACGAAAACCTTCTGCAGGCGGCGCACAGCGCAAATGCTACATATCTGTTCCAGAAAGATAAATTTTATGACACTTCGTATGATTCTGGAGACAAACACATTCAGTGCGGAAGGAGAGCAGACGTCTTCAAGTTCTGGTTTATGTGGAAAGCCAAGGGATCCGATGGTCTCGAGTCACACATTGACAGAGTCTTTCAGCTCTCCGAATACTTTGCTGATACCATAAGAGGAAGGGACGGATGGAAGCTGCTCGTTGAGCCGGAATGCACCAATGTCTGTTTCTGGTATGTTCCTCCGTCCAAGCGGCACCTCAAAGGCGAAGAGTTAACTTTGGCGCTGCAAAAAATCGCTCCTCTTATTAAGGAAAAGATGGTACGCAAGGGATCAATGCTCATAACTTACCAGCCTCTGAGAGAACATCCAAACTTTTTCAGGCTTGTACTGCAAAACTCTGGTGTGACGGAGAGTGATGTGATGTTCTTTATCGAAGAAATAGAAAGGCTTTCTTACAAATTGTAAATTCTGTGATATACGTGAAGTAACATCTGATATACAATTTATAATTTGTTTATATATATAGTTATTTATAGACCTAAAAAAATGTGTAAATATTCAAAATTTGTAGCTTGATATACGTGTAGTGAAAAATTAATATTGGGCATGTGCCAAATGTAAAAAAGTATTAGTGGAAACCACACGATTACATTCTTCGTTTCCCTGATAATCCTGTGTAGAATATTTATTGAAGTAATGAAAATAGTAGTTTCATTTTTGCTATTGCTGAAATTGTGGCTGCTTTATTAATTCAACTAAAATTACGCGATGTATTTAAATTTATTTTTCGCAATGATCACTTATCAATAATAGCTTTTACTTATCTTTGACCAGCACACTTGTTTGACCGTATTTACAACTTTATATACATGTGTATATAAATGTATATAAAATATTATAATAAATTATCACTTAGTAAATAGTCTAGCTTTTACAGCGTCAGGTTTCATTTAGCTATACTCTTCAAGGAATTTTTCGTGGAATTCTTTTAGACTAGCAAGCATAGTCTTAATTTTATCCTTTTGGGGTAAAATGGTCGTTCGAAAATGATATGTTCCGGGTTTCTGCCCAAAACCAGATCCAGCAATAACGCAAATCCCGGTAGCTTCCAATAACTTAAATGCATAAAATACATCCGGCGCTTTTCCCTCGGCTTTTGCTGCATGGATCGCTTTTTCAGGCAGTGTGAATTGGGGAAAGACATACATCGCACCCATTGCCGGATTTGCCTTGAAAAAAAGTTTATAAATTAAACCCATGCTTTCATTATCTTTTAGGAATTAAACAGTTTCTGTCAAAGTGCGTCAAGCAACTATTACGACGCATACTGCATATAATTACGCACCTTGAATCCCTTGATACTATTTATGGTATCAACTACCATGCGTGACCTTTCAGCAAGAGATTTGAGAACGTTAGCTTTCTCTTCCTGAAACTGTTTGTACGATGGTTCGTTTGGTCGCGGTGGATTGACCACCACATCCATCGTGACTTGTCCCAGAATCGTTGGACATAACATTGCAGAGATTGATTTAAGCAGGATCGCTTTCACTTCTGGATCCATATTCAGAATTTCTGAATATCCTCCTCGAAGACCACACTCGCCCATGTAGCCTAAAATAATATATTGTTAGTTAAACTGTAACATATACTTCATCAATTTTACTCACGCTTCGTCAAAAATTTTCAAAGACAAGAAAAATACGTATTATAAACTATTAAACGTCGAGAGCTATATGTCAATGATAAAAAAATAAACTTCGTTTTTGAAATGCTTGTGAACTGCTTAAGTATTGAAACGAAGATTACAACTGAAAATCTAGGTAGTGTCTGTAATGTACAAATTGCGATTATGTTGACTCTCATCAAAAATCATGCTAAAATGTGAGTTTAAAAATTAAGAACTATGCAGTCTATTTTATAAATGATTTCATGTGAAAATTTCTATCTCAAACATCGAATTCATATAATGATGTAATTAACTAACAAATTTTTAACCTTTAGATGTGGACATGAAAGATGCAAGTTCCATTTTCGAGTAGGGCTCTCCCATTTCAACTAGGACTTTTTTGAATGAATGGAAAGCACTGTCTTTATCATAGACATTGTCTTGGTAGACTTCATCTGCCATTAGATAGAGATTGTGCTTATGGGCGAATCGAATGATGTCCTCGATGTTTTTTCTCGCTAATACTTGTCCTGTTGGATTTCCAGGGTTGATAACAACTAAGACACGGGGAGTGCAAGTAACCTTAGCCTCGTTTATTGCCCTTTCCAATTCGCTTGGATCCAATGACCACTTGTTTCCCTCGTTCAAATAATATCCAATTTGTGCCAGACCAAACTCTGCTAGCGCAGCTGAATACAGTGGGTATTGGGGTATTGGGACCATCACTCCAGACGGCTTTCCATAAATTTTTTCAATAAATAGCTTCAAAATAGACTGTAACAAATTCGTATTAATAATTAGCATTATTCAACCTCAACAACACAATCAGGACTTCTACATATTTGTATTCTACATATTTGTAAAATTGGGGTCAAATATAGTTTCCAATCAAGATGGAAATAGATGCAAGTTTAATGTATTGAAAATTATTTTTCATCAACTCATTTAATTCCGTATCAACCAAAATTAATCTACTATAATTCACAGATTTTATAATCAATTCATAAGCTGACGGACATGTTATTCAACCAATACATTTTGTCCTCGTTTTGAACGTGATGATTTTTTGACGGACTTTTTATGCTTGGCGTTCGTTTCCATGATGTTGCAATTCGCATGTACATCAATAACAATTTTACGGCAATCAAAAATTCATGTTTATGGTATCATTTATGAATATAATAAATCAGCGATCAAATAAAATAAGTTCACTTTTCGCAGTGAAAAATTTCAAGATAAATGTGTCAATTAAAAAACTAAAGCTTCATACCTTAATACCATCAGAGGCACCTCCAGATAAAATAATATTCTGATAATCGCTTGGTATTCCATCGCGCTCCTGGATGTACTGAGCACAATGTTTTCGAATGATTTCAATACCAGCAGAATCAGAGTAGGATCCAACACTATAACCTTTGCAGCCCTCCAAGAGAGCTCTAGCTCGGCTTTTAGCATCTTCAGGGTATTTCGGGTCGTTTAGAAGTTCAGGGGTGACGGTTAGAGCCAAAACTTGCCGAAGAAACGTAATAGGCTTCTGTCCCATGGCGTGGGCATCTCCAATATTGGCTTTGATCACCTCGGTAAATGGCTTCTTGACGCCCTGGGTAAATTATCAATTATTAGATATTTCGGCAATGAAGTTTCTCACATGGTGCTAAATAAATATGAAGTGTGCGTACTTTACGGGTTTTACGAATATGTTCGCTAGACATTAATTAATTGTGTTGATACGTGGGATCTGGGATAGTTATCGCATGAATGAAATTTCAATTATATATCTTTCTTAGCTTTCAAATTGTACAACTTACAATTAACACTATCTTTCGGATCGATGATGCGAGGTGAGTAGCTTGTAATCTTGGACATATTTACCAGGAATTCCGTATTATGTAGGATATTGTTTTGACATTTTACAATACAAAAGGGCTATTTGATCCATGAAAATAAGATTCCGGGGCTTTTTTTTCTTTTCAGATGCATTGTACAACTCTGTCAATTCTTTAATCGAACTTTGAGCTAAGATTTCAAGTGGATAATAATCTATACATATGCTGTCCGATAAACCAATCATATCTGTCAGGTGAACTTGTAACAAGAGTAGGTAAAAAATTGTGCTGATGCATCATGTTACGAGCAGCAAGCAGTATATTTGTTTACCGTATTGGACTGTGCTCTCTAGTCACAATGCCATGTGATCAGAGTATCCATTACAGGAAAGATAAAAAATCGCATGTAACTTGATCTGTACTATGTACATACAGCAATTACTACATAATCAGCCAGAAGCAGACAAAACTTTGAAAAAGGTTGCAAAACAATTATATTTCGCATACATAATACGACGAAGTCTAGGCATGTATACTGCATAAAGTATATTTTTGCCTCAGACGTCACAGTCGTGGACGAACGCCTGAGGCCGATAAATCCATGGATAAAAAATAGATGTAATAGGTATACGTAGACAGACGGATGGAAATATCAGATGCGTGGAAAGAATTCGCGGCATTGACGATTTGTACAATTGTACAACGCGAATGGCGAAATTCCCGCTACGTTGGTTGAATATCGAGACTTAGAGAAAACGATGGAATGGGAATCGAATACGAGTGTGGATGTGCGTGGAAGTAGAATAATGACATATGCGTACGTATCGATGGTTATATAGCCTCACCTTTTCGAGTTCCTTTTCGATTTCAAGAGCACGTATGAGGAGAGGTCCCCGAACGGCATATTCCATCCGTTTGAGGTTCGGATTGACATTGTTTATTGTTAGTACTTTTTGATCGCCTTGAGAATTGGAAACACCACCGCTTGCCATGGCGCGACGACTAATGACAGACGCGGAGCGAATACGCGCGCCGACTGAACCGGCCGGCCAACACCCTCCGTTTCCATTCCCACTTGTTTTTGACCACTTAACGATAACGGCGTTCAGCAGACGAGGGCTTGACATCGTGACAAATGACTCGCTTCTCACCTCGGCGATGGATGCAATTTTACGTAACTTCTTACGGTGCAGTTCTTGCTGTCTCTCTTGTCTTCACTCCTCTCCACTCCTTTCTATTCTCTTCTCTTTTCAATACCTACAGAAACGGAGTTTCAGCGTGTTAATATCATCCAGACCGGCGCAGTAGTAACTTTGTAAGGGATTTTCGAAGAATATGCTGTATTGTTAGTTAGCGAAGGGTAGTTTTGTAAAACTATTTTGTTCAAAGAATATGATTACACTCGTTTGATTACTTTTTTTTCTTCTCCTTTAATCCTACAACCGTATTTATGTAAAACCTCAACACTACTGTGAGAGCGATATATATGATACGTATCGTTATGAACGTACATATACAACAAATTATTGTTAATTAAAAACAAAATAGCACAGAACAAGCGGATAGAAAGAATAAAAACACACACATGCAAGTACGTTACGTTTCGGTGTGCGTAACACGCATCACGAGGAATCAACAAAATGAAAATATCAAGGTCAAGGATTGGTCCCGCGAGCCTTCGGCTTGCAAATGAGGTTCAGGATAGCTGATCGAGCACACGGGTCTGAAGTGTTAACAACTCCAAACGCGACGAATGGCTGATATTGACTGTGCAATTTGTATTCCCATATTATACATTCCTCTTCCTAAAACGAACTGACTATCAGTACAGCTATTTAATTATCGGATAGTCACGTGGAGAAAAAAGTAACGAGAGAGATAGATAAATATAAACAGATAGATACATGAAGAACAAGAAAATAAGCGGGGAAGCGGAAGAGGAAAAATGCTTCGGCCGCAGCAGGTCGCGATCGTTAGGTTATCACATACATATAATTAGTATTGAGTACAGTTGTTAGAAACTGCGAGATGAATGTTCTCCGGTCTGTACTTTAGCTGGACACCGTGGTCAATTGTAAAGACGCGAATTTGCGGTTATTTACGACTAGATAATTCCGACGATATTTCCAATAATCGTTTACAGATAAATATAGATATTTTACATTTACATATTCTATCTTATGTGAGCAAAAAAGTTAAGTATCTGAGCAAAGACGCGCGTCGACGCGAACCCTGCCTTGACTGCCTCAACTGTGCTACTATTTCGGTTCCAGAGTCCGAAAGACGGAACTAACACGTAACGAGTAAGCGATGTATGTAGAACGTTGCTACACGCGTACAGTTCGTTTTATGTGACGTATTCACACACGTTCATTACCGAGCGAGAATTCGGAGCAGTATGTTCGTGTGGGTATAAATACGATTTGTACGGGTGCCGGCTTACGCTGCAGGCCAACCTGAGCAATGCATCTGATTGCACACTGCGTTGAATACATACATATGCCTTCGGTCAACGCATAGTGCGAGTGCAACAGCCTGCGGCACCTGGATTCTATGTAACTAAAATTTGCATCAGGTTACAATTATGTAATGCGCCGAATACCAATGCACACGAATTGTTTGAATACTTCAGATTGAATTCTGTAGTAGAAGTTACAGAGATTGAAAGATGTTTAACCTTGAGTTCTTTAAATCGATATTGTTTAACAAACGTTTGTTCCATTCACCTATGTTTGTTTGTGCCTAGAATTGGGCGATGATTAGTATCATTTATTACGCTGAGCGTAGAGCAATGTTGCTGTGAATTTTCAGGGTCATTTTAATAAAATGTCGTTAAAGATTGTTGAAAGATCGTTACGTAATATTGACAATTCGAACATCGCACCTTAAGGTGTATATGTATATTTCTATCGCTGCAGTACGTTGTTTTTGCACTTTTGAATGCATGGTATTAAGAAAAGAAGAACGTCGTCAGTAAGTCACGAGAATATGCCTCTTTTACACTGCCCTATTCAAGTGCACATCTCACTTGTCAGTTTTAAAAAATATTAATTTTAAGCATACGGGTAGTTCAATTCCTCAATATCTAATTATTGACGTAATAAATGCGTTTGTGCTGCTCGTTTGTCTTTAAAAGCTAACACATAAAACGCGCCCTCAACGCATACGGGATTTTACTCAAAATTTTCTAAAGTCGACAACACTAACATCATTGAATTTTATTGAATTGTAATTCATTTTTAGGCACTCTATATGTATTAGGCTTTAATCTCGATCTATATTGTATATAGATTTTTATCATAGATCTATAATCCATGTCGTAAGTCATTTAACGATTGCCACTCCAGCTGCATAAGACAAATATCTCCTGTGATATCGCGATAAGAAATTTCGCATAGTTGAAGATAATTTTAATCTACACTAATCACAAATGTTTCTAAGGATACAGTAGATAAATATACGAACCAGGGAAGAAGCTCGGACTTAAAGTTTATACTAAATATATAGTTTTATTAATATACATGTAATTGCTATATTTTCTCCTTCTTCTCTTCAGGGAACTTGCAGACTTTCACAAAATAATATATGTGTATATACGTATGTACGCATCAATGATAACAGAGCTAGGACTACTATTGTGACACAGTTTGATCTCTGTACATTGCGTGGACTGGTATACACACTTATATGGTATGTATCTATGCACTAGTATACACCTGTAGCACAGATAAATTATTATTATTATCATATCTTTGTAAATTGTATATAAATTTTATGAATTGATAAATTATTGTATAGAATTCTTTGTATACGTTATACATACACGTGGTGAAATATGAAATTGAAATGTATTATTACTATTATCATCATTATTATGAAAAATTTCCATGTGTGTATAACATGTATGAATATTAATTACAATACTCGTCTTTTATTGTTTGTTGTCTTTATATAAGTATATAGGGAGTAATTGGTGGTTAGACTTATTGTTTATTGTTGGACGGTATTAGTTTATGACGTTTGCACAATACGTGTATATATATCAGGGTCTTTCTTATTTGCCAGATGTTCGAATTTTAATTGTGCTACCCCCTCATTTATTTCTTATTTAAAAAAAAAAATGTTGATCCCAATATGAATGTCCTAAAACTTGATTTCTACTATCTGCTGTAACGATGCGAAATTTTTCATTTGAAATATACGTGATTTTTATCTTCTAATGTTAATGTTTTATTGAAACATCTAATCTTTGACGAGAAAAATTATTTTTATACGGAATTACGGGGATCGATAGTACTTTCTAGGGGGAGAAAAAAGAAATAATGTATTTCACATTTTAAGGCATTTTTACCCAGTTTGTTTGAATATTTTTCTTTGTTTTAATTGAAAATGGTAGGAAAAAAGCAAGATATCAGTTATGTTTGACGTTTATTACGTATTAAGATTAATAGTAATGTAATATGAAGAACTTTAGGTTCCGACGAAGTCATCAAAGAGATATTCAGGTAACAATCATCCGCTTTTAATTTAAAAAATGGAAAAATATTCAAATAAGCAAGGTAAAAATGCCTTGGAATGGCCAATACATTTTTTCTTATTTTTCCCGTTTGAAAGTTCTATCAATCCCCGTCAATTCCATATAAAATTAATTTTTTTTCGTGAAAGATTAGATGTTTCAGTAAAATATTAATATCAGAAGATAAAAATCACGTATATTTTAAATGGAAAACTTCGCATCGTTACAGTGGATAGTAAAAATCAAGTTAGGAAATTTATATTGGGCTCAAAATTTTTGTTTTTTTATTTAGAAACAAATATGGGAGCAGCAAAATTGAAATTCGAACATCAGGAAAGTAAAAATCACCCTAATATATATGCATTTTTTTGAAAATTACGATTTTCGCGACTTCTTGCGAAACACTAAAATAGTAACATATAATATATGTGCGCGTGTACAAAGGCTTTGTGAAGATCTGCCTGGGTGGTAGTATGAGAAATCACTATAATGTACTATTAATGTAAAAAATACACTATATCATATGTAAATACACACATATATATATATATATATATATATACAGTATTAATTAGCACCTCGCAGCTTTTTTCGTTCCCTCAAATTTTCTTCTACCTTTCAGTGGAGATATTGCGCGTCTGTTTTAAAATATGAATCGTTACAGAATTAAGGAATAACAAATTACTTGCGGAGACTGTGTCTTGACTAACTTAAGACCTGCAGGCTAAAGTATATCCGACGAACACAAGGACTTTAATATGTAATATCGCGAAGGTATAAATTCAGACTGACTATATCGAAGTCTCCGAAAAAAAAACATGAATACTGGATAAGATAGCTGAATACCTAACACTTAAAGTCTCAGTAAAGATCGAAATTACTGTCCGCAAGTAAGTACATCGTATTATTGAATGTGCCAACAAATTTAGTGACAATCCACAGAGCGGACCTACCATTGTGGAAATTATTGTTGTTTACTCATTACTAGTCAAATGCCACTTCAATCAAGAATCTGTTTTGTATTTAATACGAATAAAAACTTTCATTGAAATAAGATAATAGATACTAAATAGGGAGGCGGCTAAACAAATAGCTAGTGTCGACTCACTCTGAATAGTCTAGAACAATGTACAATACCTATACGTCAATGTCACCGACCAAACATTCTGAGCGTTTTATTATCTAGTAATATACTTCTATGTAATGAAACATTTATTTACGTGTTTATATAATAATAATAATAATTTGCATTTTCCAATAATTTCTACCATAATAATTAATAATGATCCTTGTTAACTTAACGTGTGCTTGCCAGTAAGAAAATAATGTAAAAATAAAAATACAGGCATGCATATATTTTAATTTAAAAAACTCCATTCACCATAAAAAACGACTATATAATATACGTACTGTTAGATCACAAATTGGATATGTATTGGCCACTTGCATCGCGTATCGTGATGATTTAGTTTTTTCTTCTACCTCAATTATTCACGTAACCATTATGTAACAATAATATATATACATATATACATTTATATATGTATACCTATATCTGTATAATTGGTCCAATTCGGTATTTATTATCTTTATCCTTTTATTATTTATGCTGTAAAGACGATCATCATGATTTGTCTCTTTTTTTTTTTTTGTATAATACGTTTGTGCGTGACATACATATACACCAATTACTACCATGGAGTTTTTTCTTGAAATAATGGAATGTGTTGTTGCGTTTTTATGGTAACACGGATAACATGATATTTAGATAATATTTGTAGCAATTATATTTACAAGACTTATACAAATCACATCTACTTCTTAAATGACACAATCTGATCAAAAAACTTGTTCCAGATCAACCGAATCAGGAGTAGCAAATTAAAATATTATATGTATTATCTGTATGACAGTCATCAACATCAATATATATAAAAACTAATCATCATTTAGATAAAATTATTACAACCAGGTTTCTTGCCTTCGATCGTAAAACATAACAAATACCTCAACTTCATATAACAAATCTATATACAAGCTGCCATGTAGAAAGAATTGCACCTTTTATTTATTCATTAATTTATTTATTAATTTATTAATTTATCAATATTTTACTCTCCTATCTTCACTTTTTCATTCTCTTATTAAAGAGCATTCTAATAATTCGTTTCACCTCTATATCCTCCATTTTAACAATGATCTGTTCTTACGATTAGCTAAACGAAATTTTCACGTAATCAATCTGCTGTTTGCAACAGCAGTTTTATTCGTTTCTTTTTCTGGTAGCTACTCCATGGCCGGGACAGAACGAGTTGTGTACCACTACTGCGTATAAGCAATAAAGCTATCGGATCGTATTAGCATTCTGACTTATCTTCCTCGACTAATTGCTGCGTATCTTTTCCTGAATCTACAGGCGTAGGATCAAGTTCTCGCCTCTTTAAGTGAAGCTGAGGAGGCTCTTTTTGTTGTATACTAGACGGTTTCATCTCAGCTGGTACTTCGTAAATACCGCTCGCTGCGCTTGTTCCATTTGTTGCTCCTGCTTGATCAGAATTTACAGCATCGTACATTGGATTACTGAAGTCCCTATTCTTATTGTTTATATCGTTCAAATTATACTCGACGTCCAGAGGTTCCTGTAACACAACGTGTACAGTTAGTATTATATATTATACCACGGTATTACGTATTCTCCATTTGCAATACATTTCAAAATGAAATATATTATTAGATGATATTTCTGAACAGTCTGCAAAGAGACGAAAAGTATTATACATGAAATTTCTTATGAGCCTCAACAGTTACTGAATAATATCTGTAATTTCGTAATCCCTTTGACAACTTTCCAGTTATTGCCAATTATCTGATAATATTCTAGATTAAAATGCTTGATAGGGTGGGGGTCAAAACTTGGAAATGTCAATATTGCGACAATAATGGCCGATATATCGAAATTTCAAAAATGTGAAAATAAAATAACGAAAGATTTCGAATAATTTAACTTTTGACGCCCACCCGCTTCATGTAAATTGTTCATGAAAACGTGGCTTTGAATAATTAAAAAAATGCATTTTATGTAAAGTACGAATAATCGTAAAACAACTATTTACCATTCTTTCTGGTGTAGATTCACCGAATTCGACGTTGCTGCCTTGTCTGAATGAAACAGTTTGAGGTCCCGTTAGACTACCCAAACCTGTAGTTTTTCCACTGTAATAAAAGCGTGGTTAATTACCATTGAAAAATCTTAGCATTGAAGATGAGGAGATATTAAACCCTACCATATCGAATGAAACATTCTTGTATTATTATTTTGTTTTCGTGAAATAAAAGCTTTGTGTCATAACCCGAACTCAATTTAGGTTCATTAACTTTGAGTATTCGACACTCAAACTGAAAATTTGATTTACATGGAAGATATTTAGAATCTAAGGTGGTGTTTCTTGAAAGTCGCATTTGAAAATCTAATGCTCCAATATTTTCAGCCGGTCGAGTTCATATCCATGATTACATAATTTTTATTATCCAATATTCATCCCTGTTCATGGTAAACATGCAAGCAAAAAAAATGTACTCACAATGGTCGCTTTTTCAGAACGATGAACACTGCCGCAGCTCCAAGTAGGAATAAAATAGCAACAATGATAGGAATGACAATAGCAGCAGTGGAGGTTCCAGCCCTAGCAGCAACGATGCTGACTTCGCAGTGTACCCCGTGGAAATTAGTTGGACAAGCACATTCGAGTTCATTGTTTTCAGATACCCTGCAAACTCCACCATTTTGGCAAGGACATTCCCTGGGAGACGGCCGCGGTCGCTCTGCCACAGCGTCGCAGACTCTTTCACTAGCATGAGGTTGTCTTGGTCCAGCACTGTCTGGGCAAAGGCATCTGTGGCCCGCAGGTATGGCCAAGCATAGATGAGTGCAAGGTTCTGTGTGGCAGGGATCTCTCAGTGATATGTTGTATCTGAGCGGATGATGCACCTTGATACCTGCTGGAACTTTCACGTTATTCAACAATGTAACGGTTACTCCTCTTCCAAATTTATCTCTCTGGACAAGGTCTCCCTTCTGCGTTGTCCAGTAAATGTTGTTCTCAAAAACATCTAGAGAGATCGGGTGCTGGAGATTTACGCTCTCCAGAATGACCTTCCTATTCGAGCCATCCGGTCTGACAGACTCAATAACATTATTGTCACCATCTGCCCAGTACAAGGTGTGATCCATCTCGTAGTCTATCACCAGTGCTGATGGGGTGGTCAATCTTTCAATTACTATTGGGTGCCGCTTACTTCCGTCCATCCAGGCTACTTCAATCTTAGGCTGGCTTCCTGCATCCGACCAAAACATGCGCCCTAACTCAGGATCTACCGCGATCGACGTCGGTTTCTCCAGACCCACTGTAACCAAGCTTCGTCTATATCGACCGTCTGACTTTGCCACCATAATGCGCCCGTGTGACCTTGTCCCTGAAGCGTCGATTTCCGTCCAGTAAAGATTTCCAGATATCCAGTCAAGTGCCAAATTAGTTAGCTTTGAGTCACCTGCAAATAAAAATTAGTTGAATTTATTGATAATCGTAGGTTGACGAATTCTTTCTTGATACACTAAAAATGAATAAAATTACTTAATCCTTTTCATGGCAAGACTTTGTTTTTCACAAACACAAATACAATTTTATGAAGATGAGCTTTGATTCAGATTGAGGTTCAAGATCGTACAGAAATTCCCCTCAAATTATTATAATCCGTTTTTTCCAAGGCGAGAAATCGAACTCACTTTTTATATTAAGATCCTGGGCATATCCAATTTTGACATTGCCGTTTCTGGCATTAGGCATGTAGGATCGTTTAATGGTATTATTGTGACCATCGATCCAATACACGTATTCCATTTTTACATCATAATCAAGAGCTTTGACCCTTTCCTCGTCGGCGACGACGTCAATCTCTTCGTGTTTGTGAAGATTGAAACCACGTATTTCTGGACCATTTCCGTACAATATCGTCACTTTGGGATCTTCAGCACGACATACACCGCTTAGATTATCAGAGAGATGGAATCCTTGACGACACGAGCAGGAATAAGATCCATTTATATTCGTGCACAATTGGGAACAATGATGCAGATCTTTGGCACATTCGTCAATATCTTCGCAGTGCTTGTGATTTTCAGTAGATATTATGTAGCCTGGGTAACAAGCGCATATATAACCATTGGCGCTTAAATCATGGCAATAGTGTGAACACCCGCCCTTGTCGTCTTGTGAGCAGCGCTTATTGTGATCTGAAATAGAAACGTCGTAATAAAGACATCATTATCTATGAATGCATCTTATCATCACTGACTGTCAAAACCAACGAAAACTTTAATTATACAACCAATACAGTCACGAACTTCTAACTCAACTGATCTAAAATAAAGTGAAGGTGAATTGAATTATTTTTATCAATTAACAATATTCCAAAGCACATGTAAATAAATTTGTAATCAGGCTTTCAAATTATAATCACGAATATCACTACTACTTACGACATCCCAATTCATCGGAGGCATCACCACAGTCATCTTCGAAATCACACAGCTCTGATTTATCGATACATTTCTTATTTGCACAAGGAAATTCAGTATTAAGATCGCAGGGTCGAATCTTGTCAGCGCACATTGTCATGTTATTTTCATCAGACCCATCCCCACAATTATCTATGCCGTCGCAAATTTGATATTTTGGTATGCACTTGCGATTCAAACATTGGAATCTCCTTAATGGATCGCAGGTGAACATGGCTGTGAACGCACAATTTTTTTAATCATAGTTTCAACTACTTTGACAGAAAGACTGCAGCTTGACGATTTTAGAGTATCACTGCTACTCTTGTTATGGGCTACACTTTTATGAAAATTGCATGAACATTTTACTCACCACACATGGCAGGATTTTCATCGGAACCATCAGTACAGTCATCAATACCATCGCAACGATCGGCAAATGGAACGCAAAGAGTATTGTCACATTGGAATTGAGACTCGGGACAGTAACGTCCGTCAGGAAACCGAGGTTTGCATCCAATCTCATCACTCATGTCGCGGCAGTCCCGAGCCCCATCACACTGCAAGTACGAAGCGATGCAATGTCCACTTGCACATTTGAATGTATCATTCTGTAAAAAGAAAGTAAGAACAATTCAATATCAATGGAAGATATCAACGTTTGCTGTTTAAATTCTAAGATTACTTTTGAAGTATATTTTGTTGCGAAGTTTGTAGAGCAGGTTTTCCAGATCACGATTTCTCCAGGTCGACTCGAAATAGATACATGCACGATAGTCAAAATTTTTACAATAATTCAGAGTTTTAATGACAACTTTTAAGATTTGGCTAAATTTTTATGAACATCGAGTCAAGTTTACAAGATTCCAGACACGATATGAAATTCCATGAGATTTCCTGGTTTCTTCTAGAACGTATCAAATTCCATGCAAATTCCATAATTCCAGAATTTCCATGATGACTGGACACCCTGCTACTGCATTTCATTTTCACTGATTCCTCTCAACCAGAGTAGCTTTATGCCCATATTTTTATTATTTACTGATTAATTGAAGTGCAGCACAAAATGTCAAAGGGGTCAGAAATAATGAGTAAATTCCCTGTGAAATAGTTAAATAGAATCGTCTCTCTCTTTTTCCCCACCCTTGAGCACGTGATGAATCATTAATTCTACAAAAAAATGCCAATTTTAACGAAGATCTAAATGTTTTACTTGAGAAACTAACAAATCAGGTTGATCAAGTTTAAAACACATCAGATCTGTTGTAGTGTCACATATGAAGTTAATTGAGAAAGTAAGTGGAAAACAAAGTGTATTGAATAAAAAGAAACACTGGAACGACAAGAAAAAAACGCTTACATTCTGGAAAGAAAATTGAAATATTTAATCAAACAAGCTGAAGGAAAAAATGTAATAATATACAAGTTCACATAGATAGATACTACTGGAGTAAATAAAAAGTATAAAAATAAAGAGTTTGAAGTTTTTAGGAAAACTGGAATCGACATAGAAAACAAGGAGCTGGAAGGAATAAAAAACTCGGAAACACTGTTGCAAACAGACCAACCGAGTTATTACTCTACCACACAGAAACCGTAAGTATAAAATTTT